>NW_008246071.1:31587-64714 GCF_000281045.1 Saprolegnia diclina VS20
AGATATACATATTCGTGTCTATACAATAACGTGCGTCGTCTGTGCTATTGCCAAGGCGGGTTCGTCCGCAACGGGTTCGGACGACTGGCAAAAGCGCTCCACTTGGCAGCACAGCGTGAGCGCGCCAAGCGTGATGCTCACGACGAAGAGAAAGATACGCAGCAGCTGCACGGCGTGGAAGAGGTCGGCCGAGCACCCAAGGACGGGGTGCGACACGAGCGTCGAGCCAAAGATGGCCCAGCCTAGCGCCGCAGTGGACAAGAGGAGGAGGCAGCAAACCACGACGCGCTGCGACGACGATGCGTGCTGTTTGCGCGAGACAAAGTAGCACGAGCAGAGAAGCAGCGTCAGCGTCCCAAAGAGCGCACACGAAACGCCGACGTAGAGCGCAAATGGCTTGGAGCACGGCGCGTCGCCGTACGCGACGAGGAGCGCGACGCTGGTGGCGGTGAGCGCGACAAAGGGGAGGACGACGCAGCCGCGCTTGACAAAGGACGAGATGCACGAGCAGCGAAGGCAGCTCAGTAGCCATTGCTATTTTGCCATTAGCATAAGTCCAATCCAAAGCTGGGGTCCGGCTACCTCGCGGTGGTGGGAGGGCACCAGTGTGCGTAGCGAGTACGACACGAGGAGCCCGCTGACGGGCAGCCCGATGAAGATAAAGAAGGCGGACGTCGCCAAGGCCATGGTAAACAGCAGCGGCTCGGTCTCGGGGCATCCCTTGCGCGAGGTCCAGATGGCGCCAAGGACGCCCCAGACGACGCAGCCGACACTAAGCAGCGCGACAACGACAAGAAGTGGCAAGCCGCGCCGCGTTATCTGCGCCAAAAGAACGACAATGGCCCATACGGCGTAGAGGCAGCCGCTGGAGAAGACGAAGACGACTGTCTCACGCGGGCACATGCGCGACGCGATCGCACCTTGCTCAAAGAGGTCGCTGGCACCGGTTCGGTCCAGGGCTTGGGCACTCGAGGATAAGAGGAAGCAGACGACGGCGCAGGCGCATAGACTGCTCACGACGATAGCGCCGAGCGCGATTTGCATCCGGTTGCTGCGTTGCCGAGCGCGCTTGGGTAGCTCCATGTCCCCACGCACGCCCATGGCTCGAGCACTCTCGGTCAGATCTTATGAAAGTGCAACCTGACCTGTTGTTCTTATAATCGTAAATAGTGTTAGAGTCGTGTGGATTCCACGTCTGGTGGACGCACTACAAACTGGTGCGGAGTAGCTACCACATTAGACGGTAGTAGCTCTCACATGATCCATCGTCCGATGCGAAGCAGCCGTCTGCTTGTCTGCGCAGCGTCTTGTTCTGTTGGTCCAGGTATGCCATATACTATATAGTGTTCGACGAAGGCGTCGAATCGCATCTATAAATACTGTGCGATTACACTATTGCGGTGGATCTCGCACCTTGCCCAGCATTCCCAGCCGCGACATGCCAGATGGACGAGCCCGTGCGTGAGTCGTTCCATGACCACGGCGACCTCTCGGCGAGGCTCTCGCAGCACAACTTCCGCGCGCCGGCGCCCGAGAGCTGCTGCGACGTCGTCCTGCGCGTCGACGGCGTCCGCTTCCACGCGCACCGCTTCCTCCTCGCAGCGTCGTCCAAGCCGCTGCGCATCATGCTGACGGGCCCGATGCGCGAGGCGAAAGAGATGGAGGTGACGATCCACGACATCAAGAGCTACATCATGGAGCAGCTCCTCGAGTTCATGTACACGGGCGACGTCGAGCTGAGCACGGAGACCGTCGTGCAGACGATGACGGCGGCCGAGGTGTACGAGCTGGCCGCGCTCCGCGACGTATGCAAGCACTTTGCGCTGCGCCACGCCAAGCACGTCTTCAAGGCGCAGATGATCGAGGTGCTGCCGGAAAAGTTGTTGTGCGATCTTGTCGCCCACGACGACTTGGCGGTATGACGACGCATGCCACAACTCTAGGCTGATGACTGCATGGCCGTATAGATACGCGAAGCTGACCTCCTTGATGCAGTGCTCGCATGGGCCGAAGCGCGCTACGACAGTGTGGCCGAGGACGTCGAAGACACGACTGCCCACGGCGCCGGGATCCAGCTCATCTTGCAGGACGTATGGCCGCTCATTCGGTTTCCGACCATGAGCGTGCGCATGCTGTACGGGACGGTGCGGCCGCTCGTACGAGATCACTTTATTCCCGAGTACTTGCTCACGGAAGCGCTCTTCTTCCACCTCAATTGGGGCGCGGCGCAGTCGCCCGACCACCAGAAGCGCATGACACCACGCACATGCTCCGCGGCCACTGTATACCTCGTTCTTCGTCTTCCTTCCGTGCCTCTGATAGATGTACTGTGTAGCGCAAGCGCAAGCGCGTCTCGTTCATCCAGACCGTCTCGTTCGATACGCCGCCCGAGCGAGGGGCCGACGACCCGTTGCCGTAAACCTGTAAGAACTGCAGCCGTGATGATGCTCCTGTGTCTCGTCACGCTGCTTTCTCGTCGCACTGCGTGCATCAACGTGACGTGACCACGCTTGTCGCTACCTCAGCATGTCGCGTGCGCTATCGGCCGCACAGTCAAGCGAGTATAAGGACATGGATATTGACATTATGGTATAAATAGTAAAACGAAGTAGTAGTGGTAGTGGACGACACTTAGCAGACGACAGACGTGGACGACGGGATCGGCGAGCTCGCATAAAACGGTTCTTGGAGCAGATCCTCCATGTTGTCGAGCATCGAGTCGAGCGGGTCCACGGAGGCGGGCGTCGTCGGCGGGCTTGACGCAATTGCCGTCGGGTCGTTGCCATCGACGACCGCTGCGTCAATGTCCATGAGCTCGTCCGGGAGGCGCTCGCCGTCGCCGAGGTTGATCTTGGCGCACGCCAAGAGCACGCGGCACTTTTCCTTGTGCTCCTCGATCTGCGCCTTCAAGTCGCGGTTCTGGTGTTCGCTGAGCTGGCGCTCGGTCTTGAAGACAGCAGCAATGTCCATCCACGAGAGGCTCGAGCGCTTAAAGTACGCGAGCTCGCGCGCGTGGCGCTCGAGCGACTGAATCTCGCTGCTGAGCATTTGAAGCTCGGCCTGGTGGTGGCAGCGCTTGAGGCGGAAGCGCTCGCGGTTGTACACCTGCTTCTTGAGGCGGGCACGCGCCTTCTTGACGTCGTCGGGGACGTACGCCTTGTGCGTGCTGTCGTAGGCCGAGAGAAGCGAGGCGAGTTGGCGACTGCTGCACATGTCGAGTGAAATTGAAAAGTGTCAATTGAGATATTCAAGATCGCTCATCTCATGGAGATCGTCCACGCATGTTACGCCCGGCGACATGCGCCGTTCATGTCGTCAAAAATGCCCTCCGTTATCCGGACAAGTAGGTGTGAGATACCCCGCTTCTTTTTTTCAACATTGTGCGCAATACAAAACGCAAGACGTTTTGTGTAGACGTTCAGAACGCGGATCAGTTCGCGTCGTTTTATCCGGATGCGTGCGGGACTTTCGGTTGGGACATACCAAGGGGTTAATGACCTCCTGTCGCAGCGGTGTATCGTTCAGCGCGACGGGACGATGGGCACCGCGACATCCGCGTTAATCTTTTGCGCTCACTAACCGCCCTGAACTGTGTGGACCAGACGTCCCACGTTGCTGGATCGATACGACGCTGCGTAGACACACTTACCTCAGGAATGCCTCCGGAAGAAAGAAGAGGCGTGAGCCAGCGTTGGCGCAAGAGGGCCGCATGGCGAGGGCTGCACGACCGAGCAAAGCCGTCGCCGAAGACCTCGCGCATAGTGCTTGACTTGGCGAGTGCGCACTTGACCACACACGGTGCTCGACCGATGATGGAGCCGGCGAGATGGTCGAAATAGCATCACTAGTACAAAATAGAGACCATGGTGGTCAAGTGCATCATGGCGTGGTTGATGGTGGAGGGGCAAGAGTCGGGGGCCGAGCACTGCGACAGTCAGCGGTGCGATCTTCGGCCCAACGACGCTGGTGAGTAACTTGAGCATGGCGTCTGTGGACCTCAATGCGAAGACCGCTGGGACACCCCGTGATGCGAGAGGTCACATGTCGCTCCTGTCGCCGGCGGTCTGCGAAAATGCCGAAAAGATCGCGCGCGACATGTGCGCAACCTCCGAGACTGAATATCGGAAGTCCCGGTGGAAGCCGAGAATTCAGTCACGCCGGGTGCGGAGATCGCGCCAAGATACCGCCGAGGAGCCTTGAAAGGCCGAGTATAACACGGGGTTGAGCGCCAGCGCAACACGCCCGCGGGGCCAGCGATCACAAAAGGCACCGAGAGGACGTGGCTGCGGAATGTACCATGGCGAGGGCATGGGGCCAAGAGAGCGTACGGCCGTGAGCAGGCGGGCGTGTACCGCGCCTTGGCCACGAGTCGGGCGCGAAGCGTCGAGCATCGAGCAATGTAGGTCGGTGCGATGTTCTTGGCAGGATCGTCGTGTGGTCTGGCCGCCGTGGCGTCGACGTGGGTCGAGCGCTAAGATCATCTTGCGCTCTCGGCTCGCCGACAATCGCGCCGCGTCGGCGTCGGGTTGCAAGCGGCGGAGTTGGCGACTGCAGGCGGAGGTGTCGGTGCCATGGCCGTCGGGTTAGTAGTGCGGCGGCGCGCAGGTACGTCGCAAGTTGCAAACGACCGAATGAAGACGAACTCTCGGCGTGAAAACATTTGCGAGATGGCTCTGCCATGGGACATCAGCATGTCCGCAGTGGATGTCGCAACATGTCCCGCCTTTCTCGGAAACCTCCGATCTTGGATACGCGACATGTCGATCAACCAAACATCGTTTCTGGCAGGTTTTAAGCGCCACATTTTGATGCCACAAATACCACATCTACGCACGTGGGGCAACCGCAAGATCGACCAAGATGGCGGAACCCAAGGCGGTCCTGGACCAAAGCAGCTTCCAGCGCATGTCGGCCGACATGGAAGCGTACGATGAGAAGCGCGAGATCGTTATCAAGCATTCTCGAGACATCCTCAAGTCGAGCAAGCAGGCGATCTTCGCCATGCACCGCGGCAACATGGACGAGGCCAGCGAGAAGCTCGAGGTCGCCGACCAAGTGATCCAGCAGCTCGCGCCCTTGATCATGGAAGAGCCGACGCTGCGCCATGGATCGTTCTCGAGCGCCATGGAAGAGTATGCGGAGGCGCAGTGCTTTCGCCATTTTCTTACCGCGGGCACGCTCGTCGCCCTCGAAGAGCTCAACTTTGTCGATCGCGACGAGTACTTGGGCGGCGTCGTCGACTTTACGGGCGAGGTCACGCGCTATGCAGTCGTGATGGCGACGAAGCGCGACGTCGCCCGCGTCGAAGAGTGCCGCAACATTGTCGACGCCATCTCGGGCGAGGTAGTCCCTCCTCCCCGCATCCTCCTCGCCTGAAGCCGTGGTGCCTAGCTAATTCAATTTAGCTTTCGCAACTCACCGCTGCGAAAGAAGTACGACAGCCTCAAGTACAACCTCAAGAAACTCGAGCATACGCTGTACGAGCTCTCGCTCGTGGGGCCGCTCCGGGCGTTCAACCTCTCGGCAGGCGACGACGAGCCCAGCGCCGAGAACGACACCTCGCACTGCTAGACCCTTTAAACGCATGAACCGACCAATACTCTATTCGTCCATCTCGTCGTCTTCGTCGTCCTCTTCGTCGTCTTCCGCGTCAAAGAGCATGAGACGGCGGTCAGCTATCGATATGACACCAAGCACACCGCGTACACCGTCGCCAACGACCGCATCAAAGTTGGCTGTCGAGAGCACTCGCTGCTTTCGAAACGTGGGCACTTCTTGCGCCTACGACTCTGTAAGGTGACGCATTCCCGAGTCGTGCTACCTCGAGCGACTGCAGTGCGGTCCTTGTCCACGTCGATGCGGTCAATGGCGGTGCAAACGTGATCGAAGCGAGGGCCACCAGCGACAATCGCTCTACATGGATGATGTTCCATGAGCGTCACTTGCAGTAGGAAGATGAGCGTACGCTCCGAGCCAGTCGCGTGGAGGAGAGCGAGCTGGCTCTGTCCGTCGCGTGAATAGAGACACTGGTCCATCTACAAAGCGTGAGGTGGAGACTGTGAACGCAATGCTCTACTACGTACGAGTCGGTGCGACGGAGGGAGTCGAAGCACTGCCATGTGCCAGGACCCTTGGACGCGTCGCCCAAGCCCGATCGCACCATCCAGCGAAAACAGGAGAAGTGGCGCTGACGCGAGCTCGCCCATCTCAAAGCTGCTGGACGACGCTGTGACCAGGAGTGGCGTCGTCGGTGGGCCCAACGGATGGCCAAATCCATTTTCGCTCAAAAGCTGCGTGCGCCACGTCGCTTCGATCGCAGCGCAGAGCGCGACGAGGCTGTGCGAGGTATACTGGTCCTCGCCGTCGAGAGCAAAGGACGTGGAGGCTTCGAGGCGCGGGCTTGTCTTCCACGGACACTTGCCGAGCATCTACCCCGGGTCCTGCACACACGATACAAAATGGACGAGTGTACCTCGGCGACAGGGTTCCCGAACGTCACTTCCATCTCAAAGCCATTCGCAGGGTCGTGAACGCTTTGCGAGCTGTTGCAGTGGGCGCGGAAGACCTTGGCGGCGGTCGTGGCACGGAACAAGAAACGCCCAAGGCGCTTTGTATCGGGCAGCGAGAGCTTCGTCGCGGCCTTGGGGCGGGCCGTGCCGTGGGCCGCCATGATCGCGCCAAACCAGCGAAAAAGCAGAGCGTAGTCCAGCTCTGTTTCTCGCAGCGCGATCTGGAGCTGCTCGAGCTTGAGCAAGAACACTTCCACCATAGCAATCATGGTCGAGAGGTGCGCGACCGATGCCGGCCGCTACAATCTACCAGTGAGAATCCCTGTCCTTGGATCAATGACACTCTACGTGGGACGGCGCCGTGGACGTCAAGCCTCGGAGCTCGCAGAGTCGGAAGAGTACGTTGCAGGCGGCGACGCGGAGCTGCTCGTGAATCTACGACCAGCGTCGAATCAGCGAGATCGGACAAGCGGTCGCACCAGTGTCTGCATCGAGTGACACGCGTGGAAGAAGGCTTTTTGAATGCGCTGCAGGCTCTAGTCCAGACGATCGCCAAACGGTCAAATGCGGAAGCGACGCACCTGCTCTTGCATGTCTTGGGCAAAAAAATTGGTCAGCGCCGGAAACCCAAGGCCGGCGCAGAGCAGCGTATACATGTGCGCCTGCGATTCCGCATGCTTCAAAACCTCAAGGGGATGCATACTACCTGAGGGACTTCAAATGACGAGTACTTTGCGTACGCAGACGAGAGTAGACGCATCTTGGCCTCCAAGACCCGCGTCCCGTTGGTCCACTGCGCCCATTTCAATATGCACAGCGTTGACATGGCAATCGTACCTCGGTTGTGAGCTGCTTCAAGGTCGTATCGAGCGTGTGGAGCAGCTTTTGCACCTCGCGCACGTGGTGGGACACGACAAAGAGCTGGCCTTGGTGCGTCGGCAGGTCGGGCAGCGCGAGCGACAGGATCTGGCGACTCGAGTCTTCCTGTGAGCCAATGAGTAGCGCCGACAAGTCGGAAAGAAGGTGCAGCTCGGTCACGCTCTGGACGCCGGCGGGTTGCAGTCGGCGAATGCACACCGAGCCAAGGGCCCACAAGAGGATCGTGCCGCTTGTGTCGCCCGATGCAAGGATGTGGCGACTGTCGTCGAGGGCCGGAACGGTTGTAAACTTGGCGGCTGTCTCGGTTGAGGATTCGCTCGGCGGGTTCATGACGCAACGAGACGTTCGATCTTCAAGCCGATGGGTCGACGGCGCTGCGCCCGCCCTGCTGTGTATGAGCTTACTATATTCGAAGATAGAACGCACATACGCGGCCCAGTGGAGAGCAGATATGGCTTGCGTGTGCTCCCATGCATGGACTTTGCCGAAAAGCTGCATCGTTGCCTCGCCTGTCTCCATGTCGTAGAGCACGATCTTGCCGTTCGCATGACCCACAGCGAGCACAAGCCCTAGTATCATCATCGAATGAGACCCATGGGATGCAAGTAGTCGGTGTACCATCGGGTCGCCATGCGAGAACGGTCATGGGCGACTCGACGTCCGAGGGCGTCACGTGCAGCAGGCGCTGCCAGGACACCGTGCGCTACGCAAGGAGCCCATGACCTCGTAACCTCATGAAGATGCGTGGCGTACGTAGACGAGAAGATGGTCGTCCGTCGTAAGGACGGCGACGATGTCCATGGTCGGGCAGCATGCTACCGTGGCCGCGCCCAGGCTCCGCTCCTGGAGCACCGAGTAGGCGTGGCTCATCGACCTCGTATTAAAATATGCCAAGAGAACTTGCCTTTTGTATCCCATTTTATTGAAACGAAATCCTGTTGAGCACAGGATTGTAGGCTGTTGTTTCGGAAACAGCAGTCTGGGAGATTCTGTCTCCAACCAGCGTCTTTATCGAGTCCATACAGAGTATGCGAATTACAGTGTTAGTACTAGTACATTTCACCACGGAGGAGCAGCTTGGGCACGTGCTCGACGCGGCCGCCTTCGTGAGGACAGTCGTGCGGAAAGACGAGGAGCCGTCCGCGCTTGGGCTGGACGGGCGCCAGCACGGTGCGGTCCGGCGCCAGCGACGAGAGCAAGTTGGTCTCGCCACCCGATGCGCACGTCGAGAGGTAGATGATGAACGTCTTTGTCGACGTGACGCCATGGGCGTCCGTGCGCGAGAGGTCCGTGTGCGCCGGAAGGTACCCGCCGACGTCGCTGTAGTAGAGGAAACGCATGTTGGGAAAGACGTCGCGGCCGCAGCGCGCTTGGATCTCGCGGATGACCCAGCCGACGCTGTCGCAGTAGTACGACCGATCCGAGCATGACGCCTTCTCCTTGGGCGCGAATGGCAGCACCGTGTGGAGCTGCTCGAGCCGCTGGAGGAACGACTCGGGAAAGATGTCGTCCCAGTACCCACTGCCAGCGCCAGGGTGGTCCGCGTCGGCTGCAATGAGCTCGACAAACACAGGCGAGGATGCGATTTGCATTGACGCCAAGGCGTCCAGAGGAATGTCCACAGGTCTATGCGAGGACGAAAGTAGCTGAACGATGCTCGTGTGCTGCTTGGCCACTGCGACATCAAGCGGCGATGTTTGGGCGTTGTCGCATCGCGTGGGCGACGCGCCGGCGCCCACGAGGTAAGCGACGACGCGCTCGTACCCGAGCCACGCCGCGAGAAAGAGCGGTGTCTGACCGTACTCGTTTTGGCAGTCGATCTCGACGCCAGCAGCGATAAGAGCGCGCAGACGACTGCAATTGATGGCGAGGACGGCCTTGAACATGTTGGCATCGCGCTGGGAGCGTGCCGTACCAACGAAGAGCTCGACGGCGTTGTGGAGCGGGAGCGGTTTGACGAGCTTGCTTGCTTTGGTGCCACCGCTGCTTTTGCTTGGCTCCAACGGTAGCTGCAAGTAGAGGGCTCTCGAGGCCGCTGCAATGTCTGCTGGCGCCGTCGTCGTTGGCAGCGATGTTGATGCGATTTTGGACAACGGAGCGCGGGGACACTGGACGAGCACATCGCACGTCGGGCACGTCAGATCTTGATCGACGCGCATCGTTGCTAAGTGCGTCCAGAAACAGAGTTCGCACACGGCATGGCTGCACGGCGCCAGCTCCATGGACGGCACATTGGCGGCGCAGACACCGCAGACCGAGGCAGAGCGCGGCTGCGTGGATAAGAGGAGGAGCAGCCACGCCATGTACGGAGGCGGGTACTGCATCAAGCACGCCCGCGCCGTCGGAAACGTCGTCATCGTACCCGCGCGATCGTGGAACGAGGGGTCCGCGCCAGCATAGAAGAGCGCGAGCGCAATGTTGGGCGAGTGGTGCGCAGCGTACCGGAGAAGCTGGAGGTCGCCAGCGTACGTCGTGCAGTAGACATCCAAGTTGTACTTGGCGAGCTTGACGACGCCAAACTCTACGCCAACATGAGTCGTGGGAGCAGCGGATGGAGCGTAGTACGGGCAATGCTCTTGCTGCGCGCATGCTCGGCGTAGGCCGCGATGGCCTCGGGCGACAGCGCCGCCTTGTCCACGATGAGCCCGTTCTTGACGTGGTAGAAGGTCTTTTGCCGCTCGTTGCGGCGGTTGCTCCACCGGCTCGCGCCCTTCTTGCCACCACCAGCCTCGGCCATCCCAAACAGTGTCTATGTCACGTGGCGACGACGCCATTGGCTGGCGGGCTTTGGACCCGCTTTGAATTTTCACTGTATTTCTCACTGGATTTCCCACGTGATGGGTCGACGCAAGTGACCGATCCCACCAGCATCAGCGTACGAACCATAAACAAACGCATTCACGACTCAATGCTTTCGGACCTGATCGAGGACTGGATACTTTTGCGTGTCGTAGGACGACGTCGGAATATCTCTTGCGCACTGCCTTCTTCGGACGCAGGTACCGGCGACCGGGGCCTTTCAATTTGGGTGTTCATGCAGGTATATTCCGCTGATCAATGGCATTGAGAGTCATCCGAGGTCGCGCGTGCAGCGTGCTGGTCACCAACGAACGTACTTGTTGCGGGCGATGACTAACCAGCCATCGTTGGACCACTTGGCCGCTCGCCCAGGTTCAGTTCCAAGATCCATTTCCCACACACTGTTTATTTTACACGTATAGAATATAATATCGTGGTGATCTCCTTGGATCTCATCGCGCGCTGGATCCTCCACAGCATATTGCATCACCCGACGCCGCAAGTCGCGACCGACGCCGCGTTGCTGCATGGGCGACGCAGTATATTTTGTGCACTCTGTCAAGTGTCTTACCTGTCGGCAGCGACGGCTCGCGTAAAATCCCACATTTCCCACGCGACGTGAGTGCTGATTTTTGTCCCAGCACATGATCCTCGTAGACGGTGGGTGTTGGGCATTTTCCATTTTCGCCGCCGACGCATGATGTTCCTGCCGGCGTGGCAGACGCCGTTGATGCTCGTCACGCCCATGATGGACGCTGTGTCGCCGTCGACAGCGTCGGATGACTCGCAGCGCAAGAAGGACGACGCGCGCCTTCGCAAGCAAAAGTACAACCGCGACCGGCTGCGCCAAAAGCGCACCGAGTACATGGCCGAATTCCAGGCGCTCGAGGCCCAGATTCGACAGCTCGTGGATTTGCGCGACGAGGCGCTGCGAGGAAAGCAGATTGGCGTCTTGCCCTGGGTCGAGGTCGCGGCGGCGCTCAAGGCCGACAGCAGCCTCTCTCAGATGCAGAACCGCGAGCTGCTCAAACAAGTACGGGCCGCGGAAGCGCTCTGCAAGTCGCTGCGCAGCTGGGTCGCGTCGCGCATCGTGCATGTACGCTCTCTTTCTTAAAGTTGGCAATCTTACATGAGCACCAGGCGACGCTCAACCCCGAGCACACGTCGTGGCGCGAGTCCATGATCCCAAAAGACGATGCGAGCCGGAAGCTCGGTCTCGACTGGATCTCCAAGCGTTTATACCACAACTTGAACGGCGTTATCGAAGCCAGTGGGCTGCCAGGCCCGATCGACAAGACTGCGTACTACCGCATCGACGTCGAGCGCCAGAACGACACGTACCGCCTCTCTGAGTTCAAGCAGCGCGTCGAGCGCGTCCGGTTTGATATCGCCACGCGTACGCTCAGCGCCCAGTACTTTGAGACTTTCGACGGCGACGAGGTGGGCAGCTAGCATCCGATTTCTTGAAGCTGACGTGTGCCACTCTCTTAGGAAGAGCGCCAGAACGACGACATGACGTATATACGGTACCCTTCGCTCTACGGGCGCACCAACAACGTGCCGTACACGGAGAAGATGCTCGTGCGGCAGTTCAAGGAGCAGCATCGATTTGTTATATTTACACACGGCGTGCCCGACGACGCCAAGTATCAAGACCCGATCCGGTGCGACTGGTCGGCCTGGTACTCTGCAGCGTATCCCACGTCTCGGCACTGACATGCGTGGTAGGGTCGTCGTCACTGACCTTGGCGCGAACGAATGTCTCTTGCAATTTGGCTACACGGCGTACGGACTGCGATGCGACGACGGGTATTTGCCGTTCGAGGTCGAGATGCCGGCGCTCGCGGCCTTCTCCGGCGACGACGATGACACGCGCTTTGCGCGCTTCCGGCACAAACAGCGCGACGACCGGCTTCGACGACAAATGGAGGACGTGGCAGCATTCCAAGAGCGCTGTAGGCAAATGGAAGCGGCCGTGGCGCCGTCCAACAACGGTAGTAGTCCCAACGTGATTGTCCCATGAGACCGTGCGACTAAGATCGATGCCCTTCAACCTCTGCGATGGAAATGCGTATCTTGCATTCGAACTGGATATGTGTGCAACTGTGCACCTGGGATATCAGGGATACAACAGGCATTTTGACCGCCGACATACGATTTAGTCTGGCTTCTCGGCCCGGATTCGCCCACGTGACGCCCTTTTTGGCGAATCAAACGTCGAGAGGCCGGTTGCACGACGCCGGCCATGGGCAACACGGCCGAAGACGATGCACCGCCGATCGCATGGACGAGCACGCCCGAAGAGCGCAAGGAGCGCGCGCGGATCAAGAAGCAAGACTATAACCGCGAGCGGCTGCGGCAGAAGCGCTGCGAGCACCTCACGGCCCTCACAGCGCTCACGACCGAGTTCAAGACGCTCTCCGCGACGCTGGCCCGCGCTCGGGCAACAACATCGACGTCGCTACTGCCATGGACGGCCGTGGCGGAGGCCCTTCGCGAAGAGCGCGACCTCAAGGAGGCGACAAACGCGGCGCTCAAGCAAGGTGTGCGGCGCTACAGGCACCTCTGCCGAACGATGCTGCATTGGCTCACTAGCACCGAGTCCATTCGCGTACACGCTCACAGTCTAGAGCGCGCATGCTTTGCTCACTCTGCGTGTAGGCATACCCAACGTCCGAGAGACGGGCGTGGAGCTACAGTACACTGCCGTTGGACAGCGATGCGCGCGCAATCGGCCTCGGTTGGATCGCCCATCGCCTGTACCACAACCTCGACGGGTACCTCGAGCGGAGTGAACTGCCCACGCCGACCAATGGCGACCGTCCATACTACCGCCTGGACGTCCGGGCGCACGAGAATTCGTATTTCTTGACCGAGTTCAAGCAGTTTGTCGAGACGACACCGCTTCACGTCGTCGCCCAGTGCCTCTACGACCACTACTTTGAAACCTACGACGGCGACTATGTACGCGATTCCGCGTTGCATCGACTGAGTCGTGTTGTAGGTCGACATGCGTGGGTCCGACTTCTCGTACGTGCGCTACGCGTGCCTGTACGGCCTCGAGCTGCAGCGGTCGTTTCCAGAGCGCATGCTCACGCGGGTTTTTCGAGAAGAGAATCGGTGTATCGTCTTCACCCACGGCGTCTCGGAAGACGCCAAGTACAGCGACGACCCGATCAAGTCGCAGTGGACGGCGTGGTACTTGGTCGTATTACTCGCTTCTAGTTTTCTCCACAAGAATAGGGTCGTCGCCGAGCGCATGGATACCAATACGACGGTCATCAAGCACGGCTTCGAGTCCTTTGGCCTGCAAACAAAGGCGGGCTTCATTGACGTGGCCGACGAAGCGCCGTTCTTGCGCGACGTAGCCAGCGACGACGCGGCGCGGTTCGCCCAGTTTCAGCGCTATCAGCGCGACTACCGCGGTCGGCGATTCGTGGACGAGCACGATCGGTTTGCCAAGCGTCTCGCCAACTGTCGAGGCAACGCCTAGTGGCTAGTAGCAATATATCTATATATGCACTGTACTCTACGTATCGAGTATCGACCATCTACTCTTGTGGGAGCTTGCCTCGGCGCTCGGCGCGACGCGCTTGCAACTGATTCTCAAAGAACGCTGTCATGAAGCGGTAGCTGCACAGAAAGCTGCGGAAGACTTCGCCCTTGATCTCGATCAGCGTCGTGTCGGATGTGCAGCGCACGCTCGCTTGGCGCTACACGCGTTCATCTAGACCACACGTCCATTGTATACAAACAAAGAGTACCACGGGGTTCGAGTCGGCCGCAACGCCCAGTGGAAAACAGTCGCCCGTCGTCATGTGCTCGACGACAACATTGTCCATGATGACGTCGACGGCGCCGTCGGCAATGATGTAGTACGAGTCGCAGACGTCGCCTTGGCGATAGACATGATCGCCATTTCTAAACGCCGTGTGCGTGATGGATCCGTGGGCGTCTTCGATCGATTGAAGCAAGTGCGCGTGGGCCTGGCCCATCGCGCGGTCGGTCAGCGAGGCCTCCAGCGTCTTGTACATGTTGCTGACGTTGGCCAAGTCCTCCCGAAGCAGCTTGAGCACCTAGAGAGCTTTGCGTCAACAGGAGCTCGCAATACGAAGTTTGGGACCTTGCACGTGGGCGAGGCGCAAGCATATGTAGCCACGCGAGGGTGGATGGCCTCGGGAGCGAGGAGCTCCATCACACCAAAGTACTCACCCGCTTCGAGCGTGCGCAGTTGAAGTACTGAGTCGGGTGCCATGGGGTTCGCGCACCTCGCGTGCACCGTGCCTTCCATGAGTACGTAAAAGTGGTGGTCTTCGTCGCCCTCGGCGGAAATGACAGCGCCATAGTCGTAAACGCCGGACCGGAGGCTGCAGATCGCGAGCTTGATGTCATCATACGTCAGTTGTTTGGGCGCGGGGATCTCAGGGTCCCCGGTCGCCGCCGCCAGCATCTCGCGAATGTCGCTGTCGCTTAGCTGTTTTCTGTGCAATGTGCCACGTCAAATCGACTTGTTCGCTGAACCAAGAGAGGCCGTACCCGAGCTGCGCAGCCACGCGACGGAGATCGTCGTCTGAAATGTAGCCTTTCCCGTCCTGGTCAAAGACACTGAGTGTCGAGGCGAGCATCGCGGCCTTCTCGGCCACCGTCTCGGGGTTGGAGCTCACACCGCGCGCAAAATGGGCGACGTTAGCTTCGTCGTTGTCGTCACTGCCGACGTCTCGCTTGTCGTCGTCATCGTTATCGTCCACCGGGGGCTGCAGCAAGACGGCAAGGATGCTCGCGCGAAGCCGACGCCGTCCGCGCTGGAAACGCAGCAAGCGCGCGGCGACCTTGTGCAGTGGCTGGACGCTAATGGACGCATTGTGGGGCGATAACCACGGGTGTCGCAGGGCGTCGTAGGCAGTCAGCCGCTTTGCAGGGTCCACAACCAAGAGCTTTTGGATCAAGTCCTTGGCCTCGGACGAAATCCGCCGCCACGCCCGCGTCTGCGTGTTGAACTGCCCCTTGACGATGCGCTTGCCAATCTAGCGACCTCGCTTGAGCTTCATACGGCGGGAAACAGGTACCTCTTGGTCCGAGAGCGTATTGAACGTATCGAACGGATGGCTGCCGCAGAGAAGAATGTAGAGCACGATGCCCAGCGCAAACCTACATTGTGGTGAGAGATGGCATAGTCTGACGCTTAGTGGCGTCCTACATGTCGGCTTCAGGGCCCACGGACTGCTTTGTAAAGGCCTCGGGGGCGCAGTACGCCGGTGTACCCGTGATCGGCACGTCGCTCGACCGCTCGCCAATGCGGAACGAGACGCCAAAGTCGACGAGGCAGAGCTCGTCGCCACGAAGCTAAACAAACACATTTTCAGTGCCGTCTTCGGCTCGTTGAGAGGACCATGATGTTTTCGGGCTTGATGTCGCCGTGAACGATGCCCTTGCGGTGCAGGTAGTGCATCGCCTGGCAGAGGTCGCGCAGCGCATTGCTCGCCTAATAGAACGCTTCATGCTTCATTTACGTCCGTACAAATGCCACACACCATTTTTTCCGAGTAGGCGCCATTGGCAACGAGGTGGTCAAAGAGCTCGCCGCCCGTGGCGAGCTCTTGCACAATGTACCACGCGTCGTCCGACTCGTACACGCCGCGCAGTGCCATGATGTTGTTGTGGGCGCCGGCTATCTTGAGCAGGTCGACTTCGGCCCAGAACTCCCTATCCCATAGTACGCATGTACTACCCACTCGGATGGATCGTACTTGGACGACGTGCTTTGCTTCGACATCTCCTTGACAGCGACAACTTCGCCGGAGCGCCGATCGCGCGCCTTGCGGACGACGCAAAACCCACCTATCCGAGGTTACGGTACCCTCCAGACAACGCCGCAGGATACCTTCGCCAATGATGTCATCTAAAAGGACATAGTCGTCTTGGAGCTTGGCGCCAAGAACGTGCTCGTCGGTGTTGACGGCCATGGCCGCGCTGGCCGCGACGCCGAGGGCCGCCACGGCGCGGAGCACGCGCTGCCACTGCTCGTTTGGGGGCGCCGGCGTCGTCCACGCAGCTTTCGGCCAGTGAGTTGCTTCCTGCGCACCGGGACGTGGTAGCCGGCCAAGGCGCTGGACGAGAGCGCGTCGGGCGCGTAGCATCACCTCCTGAATGGTCCCGTCGGCCGCGACTCGAAGTTCAACCGGTAAACTTCGACGAGGCTAAACGCACGCACTTGTTCGCGCCACAACGGAACTTGAAGCGCGCGCACTTGCACCCGCGATCCGGACAGTTTCATTTTTCCTCGACCTCTATGCCCCGCCGGCGCGCCCCATCGCATCCCGACGTCCTCGCGCTTGCGGCGCGCGCCAGCCACGGTGCGGACGCGCCTCTCAAGGACCAGCTTCTCCGGCGGGTGACATCCTCTGTGGCGGTGCCATCGCAGCAATCCTCCATGTGCCGAGACGACAGGCCACGCAACCAGGCGCCCGAGAACCTCGACATCATAGGTGCGGGCGTCCGTATACGGCAGACTGACAGCAACGTACGTAGACTCGGCGGACAAGCTCCTCGCCTACATGCTGCACGTGATCGACTCGCGCGGCCGGGTCGAGCCCCGGGCCATTTGCATCCAAGGTTCGTCTACGGCGATCAAATTGTGTTGGTCTAAGCAGCGCTAGAACCACTGACGCTGCAAGACGCGGTGTTTGCGCCTCGGCGCAAGCCCATCGAAGTGCTGTATCTGACGTACAACCCGCACCCGCCGTGCCACTTTCGCAACGTCTACTGGCTCGTGCGGGCGCCCAAGGACATGGACCTCCGCGACGAGTACTTTACGCTCACATCGTATGGCCTCACGCGCGTCTTGGGCCTCGAGTCGGGTACCGTATCGAGAGGCGTCTTGTCAAGTTGAGACGACGGGTATAGAGCTCTTTGACCTCGAGGCGTGGTTGCGGGAGAAGGCCATTTTCGACAAGATCGTTCAAATGCAGTGCATTCACCAAATGCGCAAAATGACGGTCTTCCATACGTGGAAGCACAACACGATCGGTCTGCGCATCGCCCACGCCAAGTACCTCGCCCTGTCTTGCGTACGACTCATGGGGCATTAGGAAGCAGCTGGGCGAGGCGCTCCTCGCGTGTCACCCGATCGCAGGTCCCTTCCTGCTCACGGTGCAGCGACTCGTGTTAGACGTACGTACTTTGCGTTGTGCTACATGATTACACAGATCCACTAGATGATCCACGCCCTCTCGAGCGACATTGTGCCCCGGGGCAACCCGCAGCCGGTCCAAGCGTTGTCCAACGTAATGACCTTGACAAGACGTTTCGACTGCTCAAATGCTGTGCTTAGAATCGCGTACCGACGGAGGCGACCCGCGCACAGATAGCGTCCACCGTCACGCATATCCAAGCGCTATTGCTCGACGCACTCCACCGACTCCGCGCCGGGCCCAATCCCGACGTGACCACCGTGCGCTACGGCCGTCTCTTGGCCAACGCCGACGTCCTTCCCGTCTTGATCCGCACCGTGGACTTTATGCTTCTTGGCGCGTACTTTGGCGGCATCATGACGGCCCTCGAGCGCCTCAACGTGTCGGTGACTGGCTCGATTGTGTCGGCCCTCGAAGCACGCGGCTCGAGCACAGTCGGCGTAGCAGGCACGAGCGGGGCCCGTGACCGGTACTTGCACATGGACCAGCTCCTAGAGATGCCGACCGAGCACAGCGGGTCGATCGCGTACAAGCGGCTTTTTCACTTGCACGGCGACGCGCTCCCCGACCCGCTCTTCTTTGTTGAAATGACTGTCGGGGATGCCGTGATCATTTCGCCGACCAAGGACGTGACTGTTCGCCACGTGTACGAAGCCATAGCGTTCGCGATCGAGTGCGTCGACGCCTTCCCGCGCGTCGTCAACGCCGAGCGGGTCCGGGCGTTTGTCCACGATCACTGCCGCCCGTTTTATAGGCACTGCTTTGGGCAGCACCTCTTGCCCGCGTCCGCCACGCTGCGCAACCACAGCGTTGTCGAGCGCATCATGAAGGGTCTGCGAGCTGCCACCGACATTTACTATGTCGAAATGGAGGTCTTTCCAGGCCGACGCATATAATGGCTCATGCGGCGTAGGAGCTTGCGCAGGCGAGTCGGCTTGTACACGTCGAGTTTGCTCGGCTCCAAGATCAACTCGCAGTGACCACCCGAGACGAGACGGAGCTCGAGTCAAACGTGCTGAATGCTATGCCCGAGAGCAACACGAGCGATGACCTGGTCGCGTTCGTTGAAGCCCTCGAGATGACGCTGCAGTTCCAGGCCGACTTGCGCATGGTCGACAGCTTGCTCCAGATCGGCCCGTTTCTCGTCAACCGAAGCGCGTTTATCGGCAGCAGCTTGGACGCGTGCTCGGCGATGCTACGTCGGCTCTTCGACCTCGCGCCTGTTCGTTGCAACTGCTACTACCAGGCATCGCATGCGTCGTACGTCGGCCACACCAAGCTGCTCTCGTCGATCCCCGACTCGCTCGCTGAGGTAGGTCTTTCCTCCCCACACTTCCATAGACAAATGCCTAGTCGGTGGCGTGGCTGGAAACCTTCTTGATGTTGCGCACGGATTTGCCCGACGACGCCGAAGACGGCGACCATCCTGCCGCGCGCCTCCAGTCGCTCCTGCAAGCGAGTGATGTATCGTGCGACAGCATCGACTACGAGACCAAGTGCGCCCTCGTGGGCAAGACCAAGACGGACCAAGGTACCACCGGTAAATGTACTGTTTAACGATCCTGCCGATAGTCAAGTGGCGCGTCGCGACAAAGTCGCTGCACGAGTGCATCAGTCGTATCGAGACCAATAGCTCGTTTTACATGGAGATCCTCACGCGCACCATCGCTGTGCGCCAAGAGACACTCTTCTCGGAGATGCAAATGCTCTGGACGATGCTCGAGATCGAGTGGCAAGCGATCCAAGCCGAAGACGCGGCGACGGAGGCTGTACCGACCGGCTTTTACGGCCGCGCCAAGGCCGTGCCCGACCTCGTGTCACAAACCAAGCTGCTCTTGCATACGGACGCCGAGCTGCGTCGAATTGTTGGACGCTTGGAATACTTTGATCCGGCGCACGCCGGCTTGTGCCAGCGCCCGTCCAAGACCGCCAAGCAGCGCGCCTGGCTGCAAGGACTTCTCATTCTCCACGACAACATCCAGCGCTTGATCGACCTCAAGACACGGGTCGCCAGCGAGCCGTTGAACGTACTGGACATGACGGCGCTTGCACACACCTTGGAAGCTATCTCGTGGCAGATTCATCCTCTCGGAACGGTTTTAGGACCTTCGCAGCCGCTCCTACTGCGATTCCAGCGCCACTTTGCCGCCATGGAGCTCGCCATCGCGACGGCGGAGCGCATGCTTTCGTTCAAGCCCGACACATGGCGTTCGATCGCGTCAACGCCCGATGCATGCACGCTGAGCCAGCTCGACGAGTGGCTCGCGACGCCGACAAAGAAGGCCGAGCTCGACGCGCTCTGTAGCGAATGCGTGCTCCAGCTCTCGGTGCACGCGACGTGGAGGACCGTGTCGGACCAGTTGCGACGCCTCACGCTGACGCTGACGCCGATGCATCGACTCGTTTTCGTCACCAACGTGCACGACCTCATTGCTGCGTGTGAAGACGCGCAGCTCTCGCTGCTGACCATTCAGCACCGCGGCAACCCCGCGCTTAGTGAGTTGCAGGCGACACAAGCATCCCTGGCGCGGGCTCTCGACGTTCTCTACAACTTGGACCGCCTGCAAGAGGCATGGCACGCCACAGGTGTTCTCGTCGACCTCCCGGAAGCGCGCAAGGTGTGTGATGCAACGTTCGATGCAGCGCTCCAAACGCTCGACGTCGTGAGCTCCCAGTGGCGCGACAGAGTCATGGGCCTCTCGCGCACGCTAGAGCTGCAGAACCAAGGTCCAACATTAGAGAAGCTGCGAGCTGCCTTTGACGGATTTGACTTTAACGCAAGCATCGCCGCATGCGACGCCCTGGGTGCCGCCATGGCCGCGACGTATGCCTCGATGCGGTCTGAAGTCCCGCGGCTCTGCTTTCTCTCGGACGCCGATCTCTGGGCACTTGTGACGCGCAAGGCGTCACCGGACGCTGTCCGCGACATCGTTGTGCGCTGTTTTGATGGTGTTGCCGACGTTGACGTTGTCGTGGAGGCCACGACCATTGTCTCGGACGACGCGATGACGAGCCACTCGTTTACCCAGTGGATGCTGGCAGGACACGCCGTGACGCTTCTCGAAGCCGTCGTCTACCTCGACGGCATTCGACTGCAGCTGCCCCAGCCGTTCCGAGTCGTCGGTAGTCTCGTCTTTTGGCTTTCACGCCTCGACACGGACCTGCGCCGGGTGATGCTGACGCTCCTCGGAGAGGCCCAGGGGGCCATCACCTACGACGCGTCCAATTCTGCGCTTTGCGAATGGCTCTCGACCTACTCGTTGCCAATCGTGCTCGCGTATCTGCACAAGAGCTTTTGCATCTCGGTGCACTGCGTCCTGCACGCGAAGAGCGCGGCTGTCGCGGCCAAACACGTCCAGCTCACGACCACCACGTCGACACACGCAACGCACTTTCTGCGCCTCGTCGCCTCACTCCGGCACCCGCGGCCCATGAGCACGGTCCTGAAGCTCGAAGCGGTCGTCTTGCTACTCAAGTACGAACTCGAGACGCTCGAGGCGATGACGCAGGTGGCGTCGACGCGCGAGTGGGCCGATGTCACCAATGCCTTCCACTCTGCATTACGATTCGAGTCCCCGCGCGAGAACGACAGCAGCCACTTGGTCGCAGCCATGGGCCATGTCACAATGGCATGTGACGTGCACGTTGACGTCCACGCGCCACTGCTCTTTCTGACGCCACCGACCACACGGTGTGCGTATGCCTTGTTGCACGTTCTGCAGCTCAACCTCTGCGTCGTGCCGTTCGCGCAGCACGGGTCTGGGAAGCGCACGCTCTTGCGCAGTCTCGGTAGCTTTCTCATGCGGTACTTTGTTCTTTTTCAAGCGAGCGAGGCAACATCGCACCGCGTCCTTAACCATTGGCTCGCGGGCGTCGACGCGCTCCGCGCGTGGGTGTGCGTCACCGACGTCTTTGCGTTGCCGCTCTCCGTGCTGCGGGTGTTTTTCGCTGATGTTTTGCAGCTCCAGCATGTCCGGTTTGGCCCTACGATCCGCTGGCGCCACGAGGATGCAGGCGGTGCGCTCTTCCTTCCGGTCCATGGCCTCACGCCACCGACGCACGTTTTGGGCCCCTGGCTCGGTCAGCCGCTGCGTCCGCTCGCTGTCGTAGCGCACGACCGCCGTCTCTTGCTCCAGAGTCTGCTGTACATGAAGGGGTTTTCCGAACCCGTACGTGCTAATGTACCCGATGCGTTTGTTCTCATCTGCAGCTAGTTGCACGCCGAGCTGGATGGTTTCTTGACCACCCTTGTCCTGCTCGAGCCGAACGCAGAGCGCTTTTTCACAGTGAGTCTCTATCTGCGCGTGACGACGCTGGCGTCGGCCATTGTGAAATCGGTCAGCTACATCCTCCGCTCGGCCGAGCACGCGGCGTCGCACCTGACGCACAATGCGTCACCGCTCAACATTATGCGCTACAAGGACACCAACGTCCTGCGCTTTGCGTTGCTCCTCGTGCTCTCGCCACTGGTTGACGCGACGCCGTTGACGTCGGCCTTGGACCGCTTTTTCCCGTCCAATCTCGAGCTCGGACAGGAATACCGCATGCTCGAGGCAGCGGTCCGCGTCGTGCTCGAGAAAGCATCCCTCGTTGCGACCCCTCAACTGGTGGCCAAAACCGTTGCCCTGTACAACCAAATCCAGGTCGCTTGCGCGATCCAGGAGGCAACACCTCACTGCGAAGTAGATGCGCGCACCCGTCCTTCTTGTGGGACCAGCGGGTGCCGGTAAGTCGACGCTACTCAAAGCGTGCCTGCAAGCCCAGCAGCTCATGCGGTGGACCATGTGCCCGCAGTCGGACCCGTCGACGCACCTCACCAAGCGCATCAACCTCGTCGTCTTGGGTATGATTGAGCTGGAACACATGCAGCTGCACTCGCATCTGCGCCGTCAAGGGTCGACGAATGCGATTCTGCACACGTTCTGCCAACGTCCGCCGATCGTAGCGACTGAGACGATGAGCTGCGTCTTGTTCGATGGTCCGCTGCCGCAGCACCCGAGCGCGCTCGAGACCTTGGTGTCGCTTCTCAGCGGTGACCGCCATCTGTATTTCCCACCGCCGCTTCCGCCACAGCACCGCGCTGCGAGCTTTGACTGCACCATACTCGAAACAGCTGCGTTGAGCGATGCGTCCCCGGCGATCGTGACGTCATGCAGCATCCTCAGCCTCAATGATACCGTCGTTCCGTGGACGGCGCTCGTCGACGCGTGGTTTGCACAGCAGGGCAGCGTGCTTCCGCCTGGATTCGTGGCGCTCGCCAAGCCTATGGTGCTCCACTGCCTCGGCGCGTGTACGCTGCCTCAATTGCAGCTGACGACGCCGTCGGTTCCGGTATCGCAGGTGGTCGCGAATGTTCTCAAGCTCTTGACTGCCATGTTTGGCTCGCTTGTGCACGATGGCGCGTCGATTTGGCCGCTCTCACCGACCGTGACGGGCCAGCTGGTTTTTTTGCTGGTGCTCTGGGGCACAGGCGCGCACTTGACTAGCGAGCGCCGACGCGACCTTCAAGCGTTTGCCCTCGGTGTTGCCAATATGCCACCGATCGTGGTCGACGCCAATGGTCTTGTGCACCAGTTTCCGCAGCTGCCGCACGAGACGCAACCAACGTTTTTTGAGATCGTGTTTAGCGCGCGGGACCATGCATTTGGGCTCACGAGCGCGTGCCAGGAGACGACGCTCGCGCTCCAGCGGGTTGCCAGCGCTGTGATTGTACCGACGGCCCAAATTCGGTTTGCGTACTGCACCTTTCAAGTGCTTCAGAAATGGAGCGCCACCAGATCGATGCTTTTCCTTGGTGGACGTGGCGTCGGGAAGAGCACCCTTCTCTCGGTTCTGCCGCGCCTCGTTCGCGGCCACAAGACGCGCGTGTGGAGTCGCGCCAGCACCGAGCATCGCTATGTGTCGCTTTTGCACCGGATCTTGCACCAAACGAGCGACGACAAGTACGTCTTTCTCGATGACGTCAACTGTTACGGTCCGAGTTTGGAGCTCCTTCGGTGTGTGCTGAGCCACAAGCGGCTTTTCGACGCCGTTCGGAGCCAGTGGACGCGGCTTCAGATCGCGTTCTGCGGGACCATGTCGCTGGCCCACAATGCGCCACTGTCACTGGCCGAGCAGCGCTGCCTGCGACCGTATTTCCTCCTGCGTCTCACGGATCCTGACGCGACAGAGCTCGCAGCAATCCATAGCGCAATCGTGCAAGAGCGCCTTGGGCGTCCGCTCGCGCCTAGCGAGCACTGGATCGTCCGAACGACAGTCACCGCGGTGCTGTCGCTGTCGAGCAAGCCCGCGAATCGCATTCTTCTCTCGCCGACCATCACCGCCGACGTGATACGCAGCACGCTGCGCGGTGAGGTGCCCAACGAAGCACTGACGCACGCTCGCTGGCTTCGCGAGATGCACAGTGCGATGTATAGCGCATTTGCGTCCGAGACGGAGCGCACCGACTGGCTCCAGCAATTCAAAGCTGATATCCCGTCTCACACGACCCCTCCCGAGTTTGACTCGGATGCAAGCTTTTTGCCACTGGTACGTACGTTGCCGCTACCGACGGCTGTGCTGGACGCCGCCGAGAGGTCGGCAGAGACAGCCTTTGATGCTCTCCGCGCGTTCCTGCTGTCGAGCTTGAAGCCCACGGCTGTTGACATGGAGTGGACCGCGCGGTTGAGTCCGCCGCTCATATGGCACTACGTCCAACTCTGCGCCATACTGGAAGCGCACCGTCATGTCATGTGCATTGGCTCTGGCGAGCTCGTCGCTGCGTACATGCCCCTACTGCCCCACGTTGTTCGCACGTGCAGCCAGCCGCCGCCCATCGTCTTGGCAGACTTGACGTCGGACGGTATGTGACGACTCTACGCGTGCAGTCCTTAGTGTTCAAGCATGTAGAAGACGTCGTGGCGCACCTTGCGTCGTTGCTTTTGGCGACCGGTATCCACGACGAACGACGCATCTTGTGCGCGACAGAGGCCGACTGGACGCAGTGGCCGCGCGTGGCGCTCTTTGTACACGGTAGAGCGTCATAAACACTCGCTTGTCGCACGACATACTCTATAGATATTCTCGACGGTAACCACTCGCAGCTGGCGCGGTCCGTGGTCCTTCAGCACGTTGTCGCGACGCCTCTCTCGAGCGCGTCGCATGTCGACATCCTCGACGCTTTCATGCGGCGCGTGCAGCGCCACCTCACACTCGTTCTCTGGGGCTCCTCCGCGTCCATCGCACCACTACTCACTCATGCGAGCGCCAACGTCCGCGTCATAGCCCTTCAGTCGCCGCATCGACACGAAGCCGACTTGCTATTGGCGGCCAAAGGGACCATGACACACCTACGCGACGCGCACCCTGACCTTGGTCTCTCGCTCAGTGACTGCGACCACTTGGCCACGATCAGTGTCCAAGTGCACGCGAGCGTCGCGTCGCCGACCAAGAGCCTCGGGCATCTCCTCGAGACCTTTGTGCATATCATGGCGTACAAAGCCTCCAAAATGGCCGATGTTCGCATCGAGTCGGTCACGCAACTCTTGACGTGGCTCGATACGCTCAAAGCGCAGTGCCACGACGCCACCGAGCGGCTCGAGCAGCTTGAGACGGCGTTTGTCGCAGCCCAAGATCGGCGCGAGGCCGCGGAAGCGTCTTTGGGCCCGATGCAAGCCCAGCTGACTGCGTCCAAGGGCTTGAACGAGCGGTTGGCAGAGAAGTTGCGAGCGCTGCAAGAAGCCTTTGGCTCAGACAAGCACGCAATGGAAGCCATCGAACGGCAAATTCGAGCCGAACGCAAGGTTCTCAACAGTCTGCTGCTCCCGGCGTTCACGCTGGCCGACCGGCAAAAACTTGCAGACGAGTGGCGTCACGTCACAGCCTGTCGCCACTTGCTAGCCGCGATGTGTCGGGTCCATGGCGTTGACGACCACAACGTGGAGGCGGCCTGTCGCCTTGTGGAGAACCCAAACACGCGCATGGAACTTCTTGCGATGCGATTATCTGCAGAGAGCGCAACGCAGCCGTTCGGGTTCACGGCAGCAGACATCCCGACGCTGCACACGTTGCACCCGGCGCTCGCGGTTCTCGGTCGCGCCCTCCTCTATCAGCGCGACGCGGCGAGTGCTGATGCACAGGTGACGCGCCTCTCGGGTGCCAACGCGCGCCGCACGAGCGACATCGAGCAGGTGCGCACCGAGCTCAAGGAGCTTCACGCGTCCATGGCATTGCTCGAAGCCTCGATACTTCGCACGGGAAATGGCGTCGCCTCGGACACGCAGGCGCTTG
This sequence comes from Saprolegnia diclina VS20, assembly GCF_000281045.1. Lineage (NCBI taxonomy): Eukaryota > Oomycota > Saprolegniomycetes > Saprolegniales > Saprolegniaceae > Saprolegnia > Saprolegnia diclina. The sequence goes on from NW_008246071.1 coordinate 57,233, forward strand.
GAGAGCTGGCGACGGCCATGGAAGCTACCGAGGCAAATGTGGACAATCTCGCGCCGCTTTTGAGCTACCTCGACCGTCTCCAAGCTCTTATCCGAAGCACGTACTTTGCGCAGCGCTACGCGACGCACTTGACGTCTGAGGGCGCCGCACTCTTCACTTCGGCTATGGTCGCGTACCTCGGTCCGCTCGATACGGCGGAGCGAGCGCGCTTGATACAGTCGTGGTCCCTTGTCTTCACAAGCAACAACTATGTCCTCCCACTGGAGCTCGGTATTGTGCAGGACAGCGCCGTCGCGCTCTACTCGACCCTCGAGGCAAGCATCTGCGTCCCAAACATGGACAAGCGGCTTCAGCATGGCCTCGCGATCGCCGACTGGTCACAGACGTGTCCGCTTCTCGTCGACCCGAACGGCGCAGCCGAAAGCTACATGGTGGCCTTCTTCCAGCGCATGACGAGCGCGACGCCGGCCGTGACGTACTCTGTCTACTCGACGAGCGACGCCAATCTGCTGCAGTGCCTCGACGTCGCACGCAAGGCGTCCAAGGTCGTCTTGCTCACGCATTACTCAACGAACGTGTCGGACGCGCGCTTCCGGCAGTTGCTCCCGTACCTCCGCGTGACGCGTCGCCCGCTCCTGGACGCGGCGCGCGGCCTCCCGCTCTTGTCACACAGCGGCTCGACCAAGCTGCTGCAGCCGACAACCGCACCAAGCCGGCGTGCGCGGTCGTCCTCGATGCCCGACCTCCGTTTTGTCGGTACGTTCCAGGTGTACGTCATTCTGAGTCCGCTGGACAACGTCGCCGACCTCTCGCAGCTCCAAAAGGCGCACTTCAATCTCATCGATTTCCAAGTCCCTCGGAAGGAACTAGAGAGGCGAAAACGCCGAACCCTCCACGCTCTCCTGGCCCCCAACGACGTCAAAGCCAACGACGACCAGGCGACGCTTGCACTCAAGGCCCAGGCGCAGCTGCGCAAGATGCAGGACGACGCGGTCGCTAAGCTCCTCGAAGGCGTCTCAACCCTCGACTCGGACGCCCTCCTAAAGCTCCTCACGCACCTCGAACAGAAAGACCGTGTTTTGCGGTCGCGGGTCAGCCGACTCCAGACTTCGATCGCGCCACCCGATGCGTTAACCAACGCAGCGCGCACACTGGCGTCGCTTCAGGAGGCGCTCCAGACACTCGCACCCCTGGACTCGCTGGCCATGCCGCGAGGCAAGTACATGCAAGTGCTTCTCGAAAAGATGCTGCATCGTGTGCTCCGCGTGTCGTCCAGCGACATGGAGTCGGTTCTCCTCGATGTGCTCGCCCGCGTCCTGGCGCATGTCGCCCGGCGCGTCGCGAGCGAGCACCTGGATGCACTCTATACGCTGATTGCACTGCTGCAGAGCGTCGAGACACCCACCGAGGTCCTGCGCTGGGTGCGGTTCCTCGCGTCGCCCGCGGCTCATGTCGCGCAGGCGGAGAAGGCGGTCGTGACCCAGTATTGCCGACGCGCCTCTGACATGCGAGGACCGAACGCCTCGATGGGGCATGTGCACCGCCTTCGGCGCCTCCGCAGCACGATCGCTGTGCCCGACCATGCAACGCACGACGATTCGCGCAGTCTCCACGGCCTCTCGCTGCCGCAGCTGCTGCCTGCCGCGCTGCCGCCACCGCACGCTCTAATCTCATCTGGCTTTCTATCGCAAGAGATGTACGAGGGCCTCGCGTTTCTAGAGGCCCATATGCACGAGCTACGGGGCCTGAGCGATGCCATTCAAGCCGACCCGACGCCATGGCGGCAGAGTCTGGTGAGCGCTCTCGAAAGCGAGCACAGCGTTCTTCTGTGGCCAGCACCGTGGACTTCGCGCTTGGCGCCGCCCCTTGTGTCGCTTTTGTGCACCAAATGCCTTTGCCCCGAGCTCGTTTCGATTGCATTGACGAGGCTCAAAGCCACCGCGCTCAAGGCCCTTCTTCCCGGTGGCATTTCGCTCCACGAAACCATTTGCACGCCGTATGTGGTCCTTGTTGCGCCCAACGACGCGCCGCTGCCCCAGCACGTGCACGAGCTCGATCTAAACTTGGCGTCACGGATCATCTTTCAACCGCGCACCGCCGCCGCGACGCTCGCCGCGGCCCTCGCCAGCGTACGATTCCATGTGTTCAATGTATGGTTACATTGGTTTCACGTAGGACACGAGCCTTGTCGTGCAGATCAGTTGTGCGGACGACGCCGACGCACTCCTGGAGATCCTGAAAGCACACACGCTACTGCACCCTGTCTTCATCCTCGTCGACGCGCTGCTCTTGCCAGAGCTACCACGCGCTCTTCTGTATCAATCGCAGATCGTGCGGCTGCCCATCACGCCTATGGTGGCGGCGGACGCGCCGAGCCCTCGGCTGATAGTGCACGAATCGCACTTGCACCACTCGGCGGCCGAGACACTTGCCCGCAAGATGCCGCGGCTCCATGCATGCGCCGTCGAGAAGAGCGAGGCGATGGCCGTTGGGTGGACGCAGTTTGTTGCCCGCGACTACCACCTCGAGGAAGCCGTCGCCACCTTGCAGCAGCTCTGTGAGGCAAGTGCCAACGACGCGGATGCCGTGGCCTCGGCGATCCAAGGTGGCGTGTACGGCGCCGATATGATTCCGCGTGATATGGCGGCCGCCACATTCCTTCTCACGGAGCCCGTGCCACGTCCACGAGATGTCAGCTTGTACTTGCGCAACGCCACGCACGCGCGTCACTCGCTGCGCTCCCAGAAGCACCTGCGTCGACTTACGGCGCCGCTCGAGCACGCGCCTTCGTCGTCGCTGGAAATGGTCAAGGCGATGCTGACGACCTATTTGCGACGATTCCAAGAGATCGCCATGCCAACGCGGTCGACCAAACCCGTCGTTGGGCACCGCGGCGTCGGGATGGCCGCCCTCGACGCGGTGTTTCACCGCCTCAAAGCCGACAGCTCGGCCTTCTACCACCTCCTCTTGACGTTCCTCTCGGGCGTGAACGAGTCGGCGCTGCCGTACCTCGACCTCCATGTGCTGCCGCCGTCGTGGCTTGGGCTCCCCGAGACGACGCACCTCTTGCCCGTGCGCCTCCATGCGCTTGTCGCGCAGCTCGACCGGCGCTGCGACTACCTGCACTTTCTTGGTCACCCGTCGGCGCAATCGGTCGACGTGGGCTTGACGCTGCACCTGCGTGACGTCCTCGGCCACATTCGGCTCGTGTACTCCGATGCGCTCGGCTGCTGCGTGACGGCGCTTCGCCTCGCCTTGCGCGCGAGCTGCTCAAAGGACGAGAGCGTCGGCGGCGTCGCGCAAGACGCTGCGCAACATCCGTGCGGCCTCGTGGTTGACAGCCTCTGGCTCTTCTACGGCTCGGCGTTCGCCAAGGTCCCAACGGCCCGCCTCGTCTGGGAGCAAAACCCGAGCGAGAGCCAAAGTCGCGAGCTTTCGCTTGCGTTCTATGGGCTGTGGCTCCTCCGGCACGTCGGCGAGGCCCCGTGGGGCGACCCTCGCGTCTTTACGTGTATACAAGAGAGCGTGGGCGTGGCGCCGAGCGACTGCAACGCGCTCTTTGGAGACGACGTGGGCGTGGATATGGTCGTCGAGTATGGCACGCTGCTGGCGCCAGCGCTGCCCGAGCTCCCGGACGTGGTCACGCTGCTGCAGCCAAGTCGACAATAGTACGCATAGCAATATATTGGGTCGCGGGTTAGCGGCAATTATGTGGATGCGTTTACCGGCCGTACTTTTGGAATTCCCACTCGCGGTTGTCGAGCGGGCAGACCTGTCGCGTCTTGAGCCAGCGGCTAATGCAGTGGAAGTGGAAGGCGTGGTTGCACACGCCCCAGGCGACCGTGCACTCCTCGCTCGTTGCCGAGGCCTGGTTGGCCTGGCACTCAATGCAGAGGTCCATGATGTGGTTGCGGCAGATGGCGCAGTTGTCGACGACGATGTCCCAGCTCCAGAGCGCAACCGCGTTCCACTTCTTGATCTCGAAGCGCTTCGGCTCGTCCACGTCCGCAGCCTTCTTCTCTTCTTCCATCGCCGTTCGAAAATACCAAGTCTGTGAGGGTTTGTTGGCCGGACCCTGTATCCGGATTCCGGATACGACCAAGGGCCAACTGCGTTAAGCATGGACGTTGGATCACACACGTGGAGCTGGCGTTCATGCGAGGGGGCCGTTGATTCAAGAGAGAAGGGTCCCCTCTCGTGCGCAGCCGAGTGGCGCTGGTACCATAAGTCCTCTTGACGCCACACAGCCGCCATATCTTGCGTATGGCCAATCGTACGTGTGGAAACCAGCATTTTTCAATACTTTTACCCAATCAAATACGGCATTTTGTTGTGTCAAGCTCCCTCCGGTGAGTGTTGGTGATCGCGTGGGAGGGGGCGCACCGTCGGATATGTGCAGCACAGTCGAGTTAAGTTATGCTGCACTCGGATCACTGCGATAACATGGGCGGATGTAACAACACGGCTTCGTCCGCCGTATCCATAGACGTACGTATACTCTGCGGTCCTCGTCTTCTTATTCTGCAATGAGCCCCACTTGCCATCCAGCCGATGGAGTGTGCTGAGCAGATAGTACTATGCGAACCGCCGCATCAACGCGTTCCGTCGGCTATCTCATTCTCAGTGGCTGTAGGTCAGTCTGTGGCTCCAGGGATATCCTTCGTCACTTCCTCGCCTCGGATTGGTGGAGCGTGAGAGTGACGAGCCAATCACATTATTTGACGCCAAGATTCCCTCGCAAATGCGCACCACGCAACCACGCAACGATCATTGTCGAACACGATCGACTGTCCATCGAAGCGTCCAAGCACCGACTTTCCAACACAAACCATTTTGCAAAGATGTACTCGGAGCTTCTCGCGGCGGCCACCGTCGGCCTTCTGGGCGCTGTTACGCTCACGTACAAGCGCACGCACTCGCCGCCGTTGCGCGCCGCCATTGCCTGTGCCTGCGGGCAGGTCCAAGGCCGCGTGGACGCGCCGGCTGCAACGCGCACGGTGTGCTATTGCACCGACTGCAACACCTTTGCCACCAAAGTGTCCAAGACGAACGCACCGCCATTGGACGCGAGCGGTGGCACCGAAATCCTCCAGCTCTTCCCCGCCGACATCACCTTTAGCCACGGCGCCGAGCACCTAAAGGCCGGTATTCTATCGGCCGAAACAGCAACCCTCCGCGTCTTTGCGTCGTGCTGCGGTACGCCCATGTACAACACGATGCAAGGAGCAGCGTTCGCCGGTCTTCTCGCGTCCGTGCTCCAAGACAAGGCGATGCCGCTACCCCCGATTCAATTTCGCATCTTTGCGCGGTCGGCGACAGGGCCGGTCCCAGACGCACCAGCGGCCGCGCGTGTGGTCTCGGTGCGCTTCGTTCTCAACTTTATGGTACGCTCAGCCGTGTACCGCTGCCGTGCATCACCCGCACCGGTCGAGTTGACGCCCCGCGTTCTCTTGTGAGCAGTCTAACGAACGAGGATCGTCCAGACGACTTTTCCACAACTGGACGTGAAGTTTGTTCGCATTGTCAGTAATATTACTTGCTCCCACAGCATTATTCATAAACAATTGGTTAAATGCTAGTGCTACGTCCAACTCAACGGCACCGGATTTGACGACGTGGGCCAACGGCTATGAACTAAAAGATCTATACATGTACGGCTAGAGTCAGAAACACTCCAAGAATGTAAAGCAAGGCGCTGAGGCTCGTTCCATAGATTTGAAAACGGTGTTATCAACTCAATGAACTTGCTTCAGAGATCCAAAAAACCAAAAACCATAAAACCAAATGCAAGGCAACGAGGGGACCGGCTGCCAAAACCAAGAATCTCACTCACCACTGGTTGCGTGCCACGAGTTCGTTCCAACCAGCAAGATCGTAGTACGTGCGGCCACGCAGCGCGGGCGTCGTTTCGAGCGTCGCGTGCAGCCACGTCATCTCGTCTTCCGAGAGCGTGTCGTTCGACCAAAGCGTGAGCCCATGCGTCGAGTTGGAGTAGACGCGCTCGAGCGCAGACCAACTTTGGCGCACGAGCGACGCCTTGATGGGCAGCGTCGCACTGACGTTCACGCCTTGCAACAACTGCAGCATCTCGTCCACCATGGCCGATGTGTACTCGACGCTCGCGGCCGACGTCGTCCAGCCGACACTGAGCTTGTCGACATCGCAGGCAGCAGCTTGCGCAACGAACTGCGCTGCATCAAAACTGGGTGCAGGAGCTTCGCTGCCGCGCAAGATGTCGGCGTTGAGCCAAATGCGACGACGCAAGCTCGCGGATGCGGCCGTGAGGTTGCTGCGCGCCGCCTCGAACGCAGCGCGGGTCTTGAAATCGAGCTTGACGATGCAATTTGAGGCCGACGCGCGGGCGAGGAACGTCTCGAGCGTCAAGTCGCTCGTGTTGGCCGGCGGATGGGCCATGATGAGCACGTTCTCGGGGCTGAGCTGCACGTCGGCCTCGAGAGCGAGCCCTTTCGCGAGCGCATCTGCGAGCTGCGCCTGCGAGTTGACGGCGTGGGCCCAGTGCACGCGCATGGGGTCGGCGCTGCTGGAAGACATTCTCGGCGAGACAAAGTAAGCGTCGGTGGTCACGTAAAGGAGCGCGAAGATCGAGGTGCTCAAGAGAACAGCCAGGCACCACGCGAGCGCTCGGCGCCGCATGCAGGACTCGCTTATCCGTAGCGCTTTTTTAGCCGGTTCAGAAAATAGATTTCGGGAAAAACATGGATCCTCTCTCGTACCACAGCGTGTACATAGTGAGCCCATCGACACTGCGTGACAGAGTAGACTAGTGTGCAGGATCGTACTTTTGTACAGCTCATCTGCGATTCCTGTGCGCCGTTTTCAATGCCTTCAATGGCACCCAGCGTCGGTAGTCCACCGGAATTTCGTCGTAAAAACGGTAAATCCACTTGGCACGCGTCAGCCATTTATCCGGATGACACGGCTGCTATGCTCACAATCCCAAACACGCGCCATGGACAACTGGGACGCTATCGAGGACCTTCACCCGACCATCTTCGCCTACGCTGGCGTGCTCACGCAGTGGCTCGACGGCACCTTGAAGCAGGATACCTCGGATAATCAAGTAGCCTCGGAGCTGTGGGTCGACGCCTTTCGCCTCGACTGGCCCGGCGACCTCGCGACCTTGCCGATAGCCTACCTCGGTGCGCAGCACTTCCGCTTGATCCGCTCCAAGGACATGTACAAGCGCGTGATGAAAGTCTTGTACAACGGCAAAGAGATCCAAGGAGGACTGGAAACACACGACGTCGACTTCTACCCGGATGCGTCCTACGTTCCATACCGGGACAACTCGGTCCTGGTCGCCCAGATCATGGCGGCGCCCATGGAAAACGTCTGGCTAGACGAGCTTGCGTCGCTGCTCAAGACGCCAAAGGCCCTCGCGACGGCGGCGGCGCTCGGCGGCCACGCGCGTCTTCTCGAGTACCTCGTGCGCGAGAAGAGCATCAACCTCGCCGAAATGGT
>NW_008246071.1:66349-121577 GCF_000281045.1 Saprolegnia diclina VS20
TCGACGAGGACCAGCGGGCGCCGTACGAGCCTCCGCGGGGCGAGTACATGTACACCAAGATGAACTACTTCCGGCGGCTACAGCAGGACTGGGTCCGCGTCTCACCACCGACCAAGCCGTCGCCGACCCATGGCATGTACCCGCCGCCCCATGTGTTGCCTGCCGCAGGTACTCCATCTCTGCCATCGCCTTGTATCCATGATGGCATGCGGCGTGTAGTTTTTGCGCGAGGCGACGCCAAAGAAGGCTTCCAGACCGTCCACGAGGCGCCGCCGCATCGCTACCAGAGCGGCTGGTCGACTGTCTTTTCGATCTGGAACACAATGATCGGGTCGACGCTCGTCGCGCTGCCGTACGGCTTCTCGTGCAGCGGTTTGTTGATCCTACTACACACAAGAGTCTCTCATCTCTCCATGTAGGGATCATCCTCGGCATTGGCATCGTCCTCCTCATGGGCGTCATCTGCTGCCACGCGTGCAACCTCGTCGTCACCTACGGCAAGGTACGCTCATGTTCACCTTGGGCCATCCAAGACACTCTGTATACAGGACTTTTCCGACTTTGGCGACCTCACGCAGTATCATTTCGGGCGGCGCGTCCAGCTCTTCGCGATGACCGTCTCGTTGCTCGTGCTTGTCGGCGCGTGCATCGCGTACCACGTGCTCATGAAGCAGTGCGCGTACGCAGTGTTTAGCGCGCTCTTGCATTGGTCAGGGCGATCGGACCTCGCCGCACACTGGACGCCGTCCGCCGCTGCCTTGTTGGTGCTCCTTCTCTTCCCCGTGACGAATCTCAAGCACTTTTCGACGCTCGTGTTTCTCAACTCGCTCGGCATTCCGTTTGTGCTGTTTACGATCGTATTCATCGTCTACCAGGGCGTCGACACGGTTGTCACCGGGCGGCTCGATGACGATATTGTCTTTGGCGGCAAGTCGACCTTTGGCATCCTCGGCGGCATCGTGACGCTCTCGTTCTTCATCCACAATGCGATCCAGCCCATCGTGCGGCACTGTGACCCGTCGCAGCGCCAGGTACATGTCGATTGTACAGCGACACTTGTCCACACATGCGTTTGATGTAGCGCCACGTGACAACGGCGTATACGCTCGTGGGGCTGAGCTACACGGCAGTCGGCGCACTTGGCTACATTGGGTTTCCCCACGGCCACATCCACCAGAACTTTCTCGACGCCTTCCCCATCACGTACATGCATTTTGCCGGCTCGAATGGTGCTCATGCAAGTTGTGCTAGCGATGTATTTGCGTTTAGCGCCCGGGCGTCGCTCTTACTGCAGCTGGCGACCGTGTACCCGCTTGTGCTTCTCATTGTGCGCACGCAGCTCTTCCACTTGGTCTTCCATACGGCGTGGCCTGGCCTTTTGCCCGTGGTGGGTCTCAACGTCATCGTCATGACGGTCACGACGCTCTTTGCTATCTACTACCCCAACTTCGGTGACGTCTTGCGCTTTACGGGCGCGATCGGCGGCTTTGTACTCATCTTTGGCGTCCCGATTGGCATCCACTTGAACGCACGCGTCGCCAAGCGCCACTTGACGAAGCGGTCGCTCGTTGTCTACGGCGCGATGGGCTGGATCGGCCTCGGGCTTCTTGTGCTGCAGTTTGTGCCCATGCAGCAATAGAATAAGACTCGTACCAATAAGAAAGAGTAGTCGTGCGTTTGATGCGCCTTGATGAGTCTGTCATGACGCAGCGATCCTCCTCGCAGCCAAGGTCCAAGATCGCTGAGTTGGTGTTGTCGGTAATCAGGACAATCACTCCCAGTTTGCCGTTTGCGTTTGCTTGCGACGATACGACGAGGACACTGACGAGCAGCTCTACATCATCGAGTACCTGCTGAACACCCGTCAGTTCAACTGCCAGCGCCAGTACCTCGTCCAGTGGCATGACCTTCTGCGGCACGAAGCGTCGTGGGAGCGCGAGCGCGACTAGACAGAAGTCAACGCTCGACCTTCGCTGCGCTGCGGTGCGCAGACTTTTCCGGGCCAACGCGCCGTCGTCGCAATACCGTTAATCAACGCTTCGCATTCAATACAAAAGTTCCTACCAGCTCACCCCGCAAGGGACCTGTTCTGCGCACCCATAGGTCGCGCTCAGGTCGGAGCGGACCGCGCTCGTCGCTCTGCTCCAGCATCATCTAGGCTCCGCGCATTAGCCGCGAGCCTGTCTGGACGCAAAGTGCACAGACGAGTGGAGCATCGCCGTCTTCGTATTTGGTAGCAATCGGTTACGATAGACTGCAAGAAATCACTTTTTAATAAATATGGTCGATTTCTCGGGCTTGACAAGCACCATTTCCTGTCAGGTTGAAATGTGTGCTCGACACTGCAACCTAGTAGTGACGAGACCCAGATTCACGCCGCCATCGCCTCCAACGACTCGCTTCTCGCGACTCTGCAGCAGCCAACTCGAGCTACTTTGTGGTCGAATGGACCGCCGCACTCGACGGACGACTTGGATTCGGTCGCCTCGTCCGAGATGAAGCCGCTTGCAGAGCCATCGACTTGCGTTTCACCGACTTGCCCCATCAACAGCGTCCGCCAACTCGTCAACGCCTCCTCCAACTGCAACAGCAAGGACGATGCAACGTGCCAGACGCATTGGATGTACAACAACTAGAAACAAGATCTTATAATACGATAATCAAATAAAAATCAACAACTAATGTGATGATGCAGTGCAAAAGTCTGACCCGCGTCTATGCAAGGACCCGCGACGTAGTGTATCAAGATATCAAGTCTAGCCATAGCGACGACTCCATATCTATTTCGGGCGATGCGCTGAGCATGGCGACGCCACGTACGACAGCGACGACGACGGTCGAGAGCGCTGAAGCCAAAGGGGTCGCGGCGCTGTGCGCTGACGCACGCGCGCTGGCTGTCAAGGGCGTCCTCAAGGCCAAGGCCGGCGACAATCTCAGCGCCATCGCGCTCTTCGAAGCCAGCATTGATGTACCAGTCCACGTTCTCTTCTTCGTGTCAGCCAAGCACTCGTAGATGGATCCCGACAGCTGGATCTTGTGGAAGCACTTGGCCATGGCGCAGTTTGATCTCTGGCGCTACACGGCGACACTGCCACCGACAAATGACGGCGTCGCCTTTCTCGAGCGACACAAGACGTCGTCACGCGATGCCGCCAACGCCTTCTTGCAGGTACCTCAACGACGACCTGGTAACGACTAAGGGTCCTATGGTGCAGCGGGCCTACGACACGTTTATCGTTGCGATGGAGTACGCAGAGAACAAGACACACCCGGCGCTGCTTCTTCGGCTTGGGTTCTTGTACGTGGAGCTGCACGCGTACGAAGGGGCGCTCACCGTGTGCACGCTTCTCCTCGAGACGTGCCGGGACTACAAGCACAAGCCCGACGCCATCTTCCTTACGGCGGCTGTCGCGTCCATGCTGCAGCACCCGCTTCAGAGCAGCGAATATTTTTCCCACCTCCTCGAAGCACCGCCGTATGCGCTTGCGTCGTACCAGCTGCACCTGATAGCAGGTCTGTTGTCTCCTTGGTTACGTAGCCGAATGAAAAAGGAGGGTAGGTATGCAATGCGACAAGGACGCTGGCAACACCGAATCCCACGAGCGTGCACGTATCTTGTACGAAGCTGGCTACCAGCGTCTCTTGAGCGACTTCAGCGACGCCCGAGACGCGTCGCTGCCCGCGTCCGTCGCCACCGCCCTAACGCTCTACCAAACGTCGCGCAAAACCGAATCGGAGCGTCTCCAGCTCTGGATCGCCGATCCGGCGCTGTGGGAGGAGCTCGCTTGTGCTGTGTTTGCGGCCAACCATGCGACGGTGGCCGCGAGCGCGCTCGAGTACGCGATCGCACGGGGCGGCGGCAACAGCGCGTCGCTCTTGCTCGTGCTGGGCCGTGTCCACCTTCGACTCGGAAACAGTGCAGTCGCCCAAACCGCGCTCGAGCGAGCTCTGTACATGGAGTACTACTCGTCGCCCGCAACTCGGTACTACCTCGGCCTTCTGTGCCCGCCGTGGGCCGAATACTTTGCTGCCGAGACGCGCGGCGCGACGCAACTACAGCGGCTCTCCCGCGGCCACTGCGGACGCCGATATGCCCGCGCCTGCCGGGTACATTTCTTGTTTTTAACTATCCCAACTCGTTCTAACGCAAATGGAGTAGCATGCGCGCAGCCAGCGCTGGCAGCGGAAATGGTGCGTGCTCACGCTCTTCCATAGCAAGTGCCGCGCCGCCGCGCTCGCCGTCGCCGAACGCAAGGCGCGCGAACTCGCACGCGAGGCCGCCGCACGAGACACCATGTACGCGAACGACGTCTACCTCCTCTTGCAGCGGTTGAATGCCGCGGCCCGGCGCATCCAGAGCCTGTACCACATCCAAGAGGCCAAGAAGCTCAAAGCCCAACGGCGCGACTGGGCCGCCAAGCACCGGCAACTGCTCGAGCGCGTGCTGCGCCATGGCAACGAGCGCTGGGTGCAAGCGTGTTTTGCATCTTGCGCTGCGTATGTGCAGCTCACACGAATCGAAAAGGAGGCGGCCGCCCTCATGCTCCAGAGCAACGTGCGTCTCTGGCTCGCGCGTCGCCGGTTTCTTGCGGCCAAGGCCAAGGAAGCCAGCCACCGACGCCTCGTAGCGCTCTTTCTTGGGCAGCGCAGTGCACAGCGACGGCGCAATACGTTTCTCGCGTGGTACTCGATGCACACGCACGTGCGCGCACTGAAGCGAGCAAGTGCAAGTCGACTCCAGAGCTGGTGGCGCGGACGCCGTGCGCTCTGGGAGTTCCGACTTGCCATGGCCCACCGACGCCGCGTGCTCAACCACGTCGAGGCGCTGGTTCTCGGGCGCCACGCCCACTGGCGCCTGCAGTGCTTTCGGCACTGGGCAACGTATCTCGCCACGCGCATGGTTCTCAAGCACCGGTGCGCCACGCGGATCCAGCGACGCGTGCGCGGTCTTCTTGGTCGCAAGCGCGCGCGCAGACTCCGTGGTCGGCACGTCTACTGCGAGCGCATGGTGATGCACATGCAGCGCACAACGGCGTCGCGTCTCATTGAGCGCGTACTTCACATGTGGCTGCTCTACCTCGAGCTGCGGGCGCGGGAGAAAGATCTGGCCGCGACTTTGATTCAACGCTGCGTGCGCGGCCACTTGACGCGGCGCCAGTACCGGTTCGAGCGCGAGTACCACCAAATCTACTACCCGAACGTGCTCTCAACGCTACCTTTGGTCATGGTACCGCTGCGGCTTGTCTTTTTGGCGTGGAAGACTGCCCGCCGGTACCGGAGCGAAACCCAATCGCGCGCAGCCCACTGCATTCAGCGCGCGTACCGCCATAGCTTGCACCAACGGCGCGGTCGGCAGCTGCGCCACCGCCTCCAACGACAGCACGCGATTCTTCTCTCGCTCCAGCGAACGTTCTACGGCATTGCCAAGCAGTTTTTCGACGTCTTGCGAACGCTGCGCCAAGCGACAAGCGGCAAGCGCCATGCAGCGGCAGTGGTGCTGCAGCGGTCGCTCCGCGGCTGGCTCGCGCGGCGCGTCGTCAAGCGCTTGGCTGCGCAGCACGTGGCGTCGCGATCACTCATGGCACGCGTCGTCAACCACCGGTCGCGACAGTGGAAGGAGCGCGTTTTGACCGACTGGAAGGCGCTTTTGCGAGCGAGTCGGGAGAAGAAGTGCGACGCCGTCGTCCGCATTCAGCGACGGTACAGAGCGCTGGTCGCCATGCGCCGCGCCCGCACCGTGATGGACAAGAAGGCGCGACAGCTGCGGCTCCTCGAGCAGGCGACCGCGAAACCCATTGCGCGCTGCTTTCAGCAGTGGGCGTCGATTCTCATCTCGAACGCCGTCGACGCGCTCCAGTCGCTCGCCGCGTCACCGCTCCAGCGCATGAAGGAGCTCGAGCGCGCGCAAACGTCAACCACGCTGCCATCGCAGCGCGAGGTTGAGTGTTTTTCGTTTTGAGATTGAGATTCATGTTCGCAATCGAGAGTAGACGAACGCGGTCCCGACCATGCTCTTCTTTCACGTGCTGACGCGCGTGCGCAACACAGGGCTCTGCCACCTCCCGCCAGCGTACGCTCCATACATGCAATTTACGATGAGGCGAGTTTGGATGATGCAGACACGGCTTTGACGTCACGCAGCTTCGCCAGCTCTTCAGCCTCGCAACGTCCGTCATCTCGGACGGCGGTCCTGCCCTGTACGTCATATGCGCAAACCCATGTACGTGAACGAGGCGACGTCGTAGGCAGCTGTCGACGGGGCAAGCAATCGTCGACGCGCTGTACCTCTCGAGCGCCAGTCCCGTGACCAAGCTCATTCTGTACAACCATACGCTGCTCGACCTTGTCAAGCTCAGTCGGTGCCTCTCGTTCCCAACGCACCACATACAGTCGCTCGTGCTTGGCGGCACCAAGCTCTCGACGCGCCACGTGACCGCGCTGGCGCTGGCCTTGCTGCCAGGCCAGAGCCAGCTCGAGCAGCTCGTGCTCGAATCGTGCAGCCTCGGTATCGGTGAAGCCCGCCGCTTGTGTGTCACGCTCTGTGTAGGCAACGGCAGCGGCGCGGTCCTCGCACGAGCGCTCTGCGCCAACAAGACGCTGTGGAAGCTCGACCTCAGTCGCAACCACCTCTCGGACCCCGTGTGCCGGGAATTCGCCACGCTCCTACTCGAGAATGGCCGCCTCCAGGTACGGACCACTTGCCTCGGTCTTGCTCATGCAGGATCATCCTAGGTGCTGAGCTTGAACGCCAACGATATCTCGGACGTTGGTGTGCTTGGCGCGTTCGTTCCTGCGCTGCGCAACCTCCCATCGGCGTCGCTGCTCGAGTCCATGCAGCTCCAGAGCAACCGACGCATTACCAAGCGCGGTGCGGCCGAGGTCCTGCGCGCGGCTACGCTCGGCTCGCGCCGCCTCTGCGTCGATACTTGAGGCCACGCGAAATGGGTGTTAAGTTATGACTGATTCAGACAGTAGAAGCGACAGTGCGTCTTCTCTACGTGCGTTTGGTCAAGGCGGCCGAGATCTTGAGGTGCGCGGTGAAGCCCGGGAGCACGGCGCCGTCGAGGTCGCGCACCGCGCGGTCGACATCTGCCGCGTTCTTGAGCGCGACAAAGCCAAAGCCGCGCTGCGTGATGCGGATGTAGTCGTACGTAAAGTCGGCAAAGAGCCGCGCGAGGTCCGACCGGTTGGCTTCGCTCGGGAGGTTGCCCACGTACACGTCAAACTGGTTGTTGTGCGGCATGCGCATGTCGGGCCCTGGCATATTGTACCTACATGAGACCATGTCCATGAGCACCTTCCTACTTGAAAGCAAGAGGCGATGTCTACCGCGGCGGCGGGCGGGCGGGCGTCGCGGCCATGTCCGTGTGGCCCCACCATACGTTGTGCAAGATAACGACTTCGGGGTTGCCGTACTCGTCCTTCGTCGGCACGTTGAGCACGAGGTCGTCGCCTTCGCGGAGCGGGATCTCGTGCTTGAACTCGTCGACAAACACCTCGTCCACGAAGAGCGCAAAGCCGGACGGTGTGATCGTGATGCGCAGCATGAAGCGGAACGGCGTTGGGTTCCCAAAGACGAGCGGGCATCGCTGGACGATGTGCGCAGTGCCCCACCGGCCCTCGACGAAGCTGTTGAGGAGGATCTGGCCGCCACGCATCTTGCGCGGGTTCAAGTGGCACACGATCGTACCGTCGGTCGTCGCGAGGTTCAATACGAAGCGGCACGACGAAGGCGGGATCGTGCCGTTGACGACCAGTGTGTTGTTGGTGCGGAAGACAACTGCGGGCAGCGTCACGGCCAGTGGCTCGTCGCGGTGCGACGCCCACTCGTCGGTGCGCAGAAAGCTCTCGGGGGGCAGCTGGATGCCGCGGCCGTTCCCAAGTCGCATCTCGCCCGTGACCGTGTTGATGACATTACCGGGCTCGGCCACAGGCGGCGCCGCCATGCGCGCCCGCTTCAGTGGTGCGGCCGCGCCCGACGCCGACGGCTTCAAGAGGTCGGCCAGCGGGTTCGTGCGCTTCACGGGCGCCGTTTTCAGCGCGGCCTTGCTCATCTGGCTCGTCTGCTGCTTGGCCTTGGCGGCCATGACGGCCTTGACACGCTCAATGGCCGAGAGGTTCGAGTGCACGCCGGGGCTCACGCTGGTTGGCGCATGCGGCGTCGCCGGTGCGAGCGGCGCGGCCACGGTCAGCGGCTCGCTGTGCGCCGACGCGTCTGCCGACGTGTGCAGCTTGGCGATGTCATCGTACAACTTCTGGAGCAGGATCTCTTGCTGCGTGAGGAAGAGCCCGTCGTGCGCCTGGAGTCGCTGCGGCTCGTCGTCACCCATTGTCGCCAAAATTCAAAAATACTATTGAGACTGCGTCCGGGCCAATAATATAATACCACATATTTAATTAGGAATAGATAAGGCTATATTGAGCTACGAAATTGAATAAAAAGATTGTGGCCTCGTGGATTCTATGATTCTCGAATTCAGAGCCGCTTGGATCATTATTTCATTTTGCGAGCGGAAGGGAACGACGCAGCATGCAGCTCACGGTCACGCACGAGGAGCATGTGCTCCAGGTCGAGGTCGACGCGGCCGACCCGATCGAGAACCTCAAGGCCATCATTGAGGCTGAGGTACGAGGTCATGCAGCAACCAGGCGCCCACCCGACCTCATCGACTAGATCAACCTGCCCATGGCCCATCAGATCTTGGTGCTGAACGGGCGACAAGTGAACCCCGAGCACACGGTAGCCTCTCACTACATTATGAGAAGTAATTGCTTAGGGTGGCGCTCTCTAGGTTGGCCAAGCAGGGATCCAGAACAACGACTTGATCCTTGTCATGACGCCGGCCGCGACAGCGCCGCCACCGGCTCCAGCGATGGGTTCGGCCCGACTTGGGGGACCTGCGACCCAAGCCCGTGCTGGTATGACCTTGCGAGACATTCCGGTGTGTACCCGTGTAGTTGACAGCAAAGGCTCATGATTTCTAGCCCAATTGCTCGGCGGAACAGCTAATTGAGATCATGCGCTTGAATCCGCAGTTGCTACCACAGGTATTAACCTACAGCGTTCCTCATCTATCACGAACGCACAATGTTGTAGGTGGAGAGCGGAAACGCGCCCATGGCCGCGGCCATCCGGGTCAACAATGTCTCGGTACGACGAGGATACGGCCCCGTGATGGCTTGTATGGCTTGTACGACCAAAGGTGTAGGAAGTGCGCATGCTCTTGATGAAGCAATACATGGAAGCCGCTAGCCGCAAGTACCAAGAGGAACAAGAGGTAGGCAGCGAGGCCAACATGCAGGGACCCAAAGAGCCATACTTCCGTAGCTCATTGCTCTCAATGCCAATCCGTTCTCGGAAGAAGCGCAAGCCAAGATCGAAGAAGCTATTCGGCTCGGGAACGTCCAACAGAACATGGAGATCGCCATGGAAGAGATGCCCGAGGCTTTTGGCCGCGTCTCGATGCTGTACATTCCGACTGTAGTCAATGGCACGCCCGTCAAAGCCTTCGTCGACTCGGGCGCTCAGTCGACCATCATGTCATCGGTACTATCGAGTCTACCTTCTCAGGTCGCTGACGATATCTCCATAGAGCTGTGCGGAGCGCTGCGGCATCATGCGTCTCGTCGATCGGCGCTACGCCGGGCAGGTGCGTCTGCCCATCGACTTGCACGTTCTTGACGCGTTGCGGTCCAGGCGGTCGGCGTCGGGACGGCCAAGATCATTGGTCGCGTGCACATGGCCGAGCTCAAGATTGGCTCGATCTTTTACAACTGTAGCTTTACGATCCTCGACCAGCAGGTTGCATTGCCAACAGGATGCGTCCGACTGAATCGGTGTGTAGGGCGTCGACTTTCTCTTTGGCTTGGATATGCTCAAGCGCCACCAGTGCTGCATCGATCTGCACCGAAACCTCTTGGTCTTGCGCGACCCGACCGGTGGTTCGCACGAAGTGTCGTTCTTGCCCGAGCACGTACGGCCTTTTTCTCAATAAGTTCGCAGTCGAAAGTTTGTCGCAGGAAATTCCAGTGAGCGCACACGACGCGCCGCCAACAACGCCGTTGCCATCGACGCCGACGCCGGCCCCGTCGACTCCATCGGCGACGACACCTGGTCTATCGCCAAACCAGGCGGCCAAAGTTGCTCAACTGGTTGCCTTTGGCTTCCCAGAGGGACCGGTACGGCGCATGTTCGGTGTAACTGTGTCTGACGCTCCGTTAGGCGCTTCAAGCGCTCCAGTCGTGCAAGTGGAACGTCGACATTGCTGCCGGCCTCCTCTTTGAAAACTAGCGGGCTGTGTATAAAGCATAGCACACATGTTACAATAACCGCAGTACATACTAGCAACGGCTCTCGACGCCGGCCATCGATTGGGAGCGGTATTAGCTCCTGGATCGAAGCACAATTTGCCACCACATTCGTCGGTTCAGCACCCTCGTCAAAAGCGCAAATTTTAGGACTTAGTCGAATTTTACTGCGACGGAAACGTGGCGACGACGGCCTCGATGTGGCGCAAGGGGCAGAGCACGTCGTCGACGCCTCCAAAACAGACGTCATTGCCGTCAAAGTTGGCCTTGACGAACCAGTCGCCGGTCGACTTGGAGCGGTGGAGCTCAAAGGTCAAGATCGAGCCGTACTCGGGCACCAGGAACGGTACGTTCGGGCGGTGCAGCTCAAACGCGTGGAGAAGGCCGCAGAGCGTGTCGTCGTGCGCCGACAAGAGCGTGAGCTTGTGGCGGCTCGTGCCCTGCACCAGGTAGCATCGTGAGAAGCGCCATTATGATCGCATATGAGTACCTGGACGGCGTCCGCGAGGTAGCTGTATGCTTCGTGGACCCCGCGGCCAAAGGCTTTGGCAAGGAACGAATGGTCCGAGAGGTGCGCGTGCCACTCCCACGCGTTGTGGAGAATCGACTGCTGCACGACGTCGAGCGACATGCCGGGCGGGAACGGGAACCCGTGGGCTTCTCGGCACACGAGGATCTCGCGCACTATAGTCGTACGATATCAGAGGCCATTTAGCAACGAGAAGAGCGCACAGAAGGACCACTGGACGTCTTCGCCGTCGGCAAGGCCCACGAGCGCATGCACCTCCTTCTCGAGCGCGTCAATGTCCTTGATCGGCGACTCGTGCCGGCGCGCCTTGAGCTTGGTCGAGAGATGGTGGTAGTCCATGTGGTGGCCAAGCGACAAAGGGCACGTCGGGTGCAAGTGAATCTCGAACGCCGGCCCCTTGACGGCGTCGTAGAGCTCGGGAAACATACCGTGGAGAACGCTCTGGCCTGACTGGATCGTGCGCACGACGTTGGTCGACCGCACGTACACGTCGTCGACGGTCGGCGACGGAAGAAACGCGCGGTAGCGCTCGCGGAGACCACGGCCCTTGCCAATCATTTGGTCGACGCCTCGCGCTGTGAGGTACCCGTTGGGCCACGCACCGCCAATGAGCGGCGCCAACGTCGGCGCGGGCTCGCCCTTCATAAGGCCTGCGCGCCTGGCTGTCGCGTCAAGCACTTGGATCTGGTCGGGTGTCGCGAGGCGAGCGCCCCAGTAGTCGCGCTCCGCGTCGTCCATGTTGATGGCCGTGCCAAGCGTGGGCAGGATCGGCGACCGGTCGCCGTGGCGGAAGGCGACGAGGACGTGGCGCAGCTCGAGGTCGACCGACATGTTGCAGTTGCTGTTGTGGGAACAAGGTCGAATTCAGAATGGCGACCCTGCAAGGTGTGTAATCACTACCTGCAGTGACACGCCGCATCCGGATGTCCGCATACGTATGCGCGACGTTGATTGGTCGAAAAGACCGTGCGGTGGACCAATGAGCGCAGTGGCAGAATCGAAACATCGGAAGAAAGGGACGCGATGGGCGGTGGCATGAAGTTCCTCAACCTCAAGGGGTGGCACCCTTCGAACAAGACCAACCAGAAGCGCATCTGGATCGCCGAGCAGAAGGCGCAGGCCAAGGTCGACGCCGAGAAGGACGCGGCCAACGAAATCAAGAAGGACGCGGAGCTCCTTCGCTTCCAGCAGGTCGACCTTGCCCGATGATGCTGGCAGAACCTCTCATGGCCCACGCAGATTGCAGCCTCCAAGGGTGACGTCGATGCGCACAAGCGCATTGACTCGCAGAAGGTCTCGTTCATGTACCAGCCGCCGCCGGGGCTCCAAAAGATCAACGAAAAGGTCGACGCGGGCGAGGCCGACGACGCCGTCCTGGCCTTTCGCAGCAAGATCGAAAAGAAGGCTGCGGCCAAGGATGCGTCCAAGTCGCAGCGTAACCTCGAGCGATACGTCGGGCGTCGGCCCAATGAAGCCATCTCCATCAAGGATCAAGTTGGTACTGTTCTATTATCCATCGGCGATGTTCGCCCTTGACATCCTGTGCCATATGCTTGTAGAGCGCTTTCCCATGCTCAAGGATGCACCCGTCGAAGGCGAGTACACGGGCAACATCCGCGTCAACTTTCAACCCGTCGGTGTCAAGCTCCGGAACGTCAAGTGCATCCGCTGCGGCGAGTGGGGCCATCAGTCGGGCGACCGCGAGTGCAGTCTTCGCGAGTTCAATCCCCTCGGTAGCCATCCTTTCTATTCACAACAGCAAATAACGTTTGTGCATAGATGCTGCTCGGCAAGCCATGGAAGACCCGATGCAGCTCATCCAAAAGGTCCCATTTGGCTGCAAAAACAGGCGCCTCACGGTATGCGTAGATGAACGCGTCGCGCAAGAACGACCTTGTGATGAAGTCGCTCCCGCTCGAGATGCGCACCGAGCTCTCGGGCGAGTTTGAGATCCTTCCGTCCGACGACGACGACGCCGCCGCCGGTAGCAACAGTCGTGGAATTGACTTTGACTGCACGCTTGAGTAGATCCCGAGCGCGCGTACCTTGCGTCGCTCTCGTCCAAAGAAAAGAAGAAGCTGCTCAAAAAGCTCAAGGAAGAGACGGGCGAGTCCTCGTAAGCTCGATATCGTCATCCTCTCACTCATGTTCATGACGTAGGAAGAAGCGCAAGCACAAGAGTGAGAAGAAGGCCAAGAAGGAGTCCAAGCGCCATCGACACTAACTGTACAAGATATGCGTGTACAGTACTACCATTACGCTGTCAGTCGGACGACCATCGCGTACTGGTTGGTGTGCACGGGGGCGAGGAGCGCAGCAGGGTCCACGGTCGCCTTGCGGCTCTGGAAGGGATTGAGCTGCGCCGAGATTGTATAGTGAAGGCGTCCACTGAGCGTCGTCGCGCTTGCCTCCAACGCCGTCAGGTCCCGGTGCAGATCGATGGCGCTGAAGCACGTGATAAGCAGCGGCTTGCGCGTCGCAAGGGCCATCGAGAGCGTCGGCGCCCAGAGCGAAGAGAGCGCAGGATGGCCCAGCCCTGGGTTGAAGAGCACAAATGCATTGGGCGACGGCGTCGACGGTGCCATCTCGTGGAAGAGCGAGCTGCTAAAACTCACGTGAACGGCATCGTCGCTGCTTTCGGGCGGAAGCTTCCGGAACACCGGAACGTGGTTGCCGACCATCTTGAGATGCACACGGTGTGGGTTCAAGACGCCCCACATGTGCTTGGGCATCGTCGCTTCGGCCCGGGCGCCCAGGACGTACAGTGCCACACGTTCCTCGCTGGCGGCGCATAGGTCTATATGTAGGATCGTGAGGCTCTCAAACCTCGTCGACACGCTACCTGGAAGGTAATGATGGAGCGTCATGGGGTACGAGTACGCAGCCGAGAGCAAGCGGATCGCTGCAGGATCACTCAGAGGCGCATCGATCGCCGCCAATAGTGCTTCCCAGGAGGCGTACGTGTCCGACCCTTTGTGCGCCGCCACTAGAGGGATAGCATCCTGCATGAGACGTGCATTGAAGAGAAGATGCGCAATATTCGTACGTCTCTTGATGGCATCGTGGAGCGCGGGCGATTTGGCCGCATCGGCGTCGTCCTTGAGCGTCAGGAGCTTGGCGTGGGCGCCAGCATGGTCCCTTTCCAGCGTCGCTGCACAGGCCGGCGAGCATGCGAGCACATCGCCGCCCTTGCTGCCACCGCAGATCGGGCACGGGAAGCTCCAGTACGTCGGCGGTTGCGAACTAAAGCCTCGTATCGCCGGCCATCGGCGGCGCCAGACTCGACCAAGCGCCATTGCACTCGACTGTGATCCAGATGTACACTATATTCAACGATTTACACTATTTGAATGATTTTACCTAGCCGTGAGCCGCAACTTGTCGGCGCGCGTGTGCAAGGTGGCCAACCGGTGACAACGTCGAGTGCACGTGCACAAGCAGTAGAGGTATCTATCGGCCACCAAAGGAATCCAAGACAAAGTGTTTGAGCTATAGCATCAAATGAGCGTTTCGACTATATGACACTATTTACTTGTAAAAAACGTAATAGTGTGTGTGCGGCAGACCCAAAGACGAAGCGATGGAGATTGCGGGCGAGGATGTCATCCGGCTCATGCAGCAGTTCCTGCGCGAGCACAAGCTGTACGAGACGCTGCACACGCTCCAGCGCGAGAGCCAAGTGACGCTGAACGCCGTCGACTCGGCGGATGCGCTCCTGAGTGACATCACCTTTGGCAAGTGGGACCGCGTTTTGCTGCAGACGCAGCACCTGCACCTGCCGACGCCCGTCATGGTCGACCTCTACGAGCAGATCGCGCTCGAGATGGCCGAGCTTGGCGAGTTTAGCGTTGCTAAGGAGCTTCTCACGTTGGCCGCGCCGCTCCAAGCGCTCAAGGAATCCGATATCACGCGCTTCAACCAGCTCGATCGCCTCACTGCACCACGGGCCACGTTCGACGCCAAAACGGCCTACGCCGGCGCGAGCAAGGAGACCAAGCGTGACGAGCTCGCGCATCGCATCAAGAAGCATGTGACGACGGTGCCGCCCTCGCGGCTCCTGACGCTCCTCGGGCAAGCGCTCAAGTTTCAGCAGCTCAGCGGCGTCCTCCCGTCCGAGCTCGATCTGTTCCAGAACGCGGCCAAGCGACTCAAGGTGGACCGCACGGAAGAGAAGATCCAGGCACCCCACGGCAAGATCAAGTTCAGCAAGGCGTCGTGCCCGCAGACGGCGCAGTTTAGCGCCGACGGTACACGATATATATATTCTCTTTTGCATGCTCATGACGCTGTGCAGGTAGCATGCTCATCACGGGCACGAAGGATGGGTTCGTCGAGGCATGGGACTTTGACAAGTGCGAGCTCAAGAAGGACCTCGAGTACCAAGCGCGGGTACGAGGCTGCACGCGTATGACGTCGCAGCCGACGCAATGCTAGGACGACTTTATGATGCACGAAGTGGGCGTGTCGGCCGAGGCGTTTAGCCGCGACGGCGATCTCCTCGCGACGGCCAGTGTGGACGGCAAGGTCAAGGTGTGGAAGATCTCGACCGGGCAGTGCCTCCGCCGCTTTGAACACGCGCACGGCAACAGTATTCACAGCATTTGCTTCTCGCGCGACGGCACCCAGCTCCTCACCTCGTCCTTCGACCAGCTCGTTCGGTACCAACCACTTCCTCCATGCTCCAGGCTTGCATCATGGATCCCGATATTAGGCTGCATGGGCTCAAGTCGGGCCAGACCCTCAAGGAGTTCCACGGCCACGACGGATACGTCAACCACGCGGTCTTTTCGTCTGATGCGTCCAAGGTCATCTCGGCCTCGTGCGACGGCACGCTCAAGGTACGCCACGTCATTTCGCAGCAGTTGTTCTATCGCACTGTCGTAGATCTGGGATGTCAAGAGCGCGTCGTGTGTGGCGACGATGCGCCCGCCGCACGCCGCCGCCGGTGTCGAGATGGACGTGCTCAGCGTGCTCACTGTACCGACGCTCAAGGACGCATTGTTGCTCTGCACCCGTTCCAAAGCGCTACATTTGATCAACTTCCACGGCGACTCGCTGCGTGCGTTTGTCGATCCGTTCGATGCGATCGAACCGAAGGGCGACTTTGTCGGCGCCGTGCTCTCGCCGAAAGGCACGTTCCTCTACGGCCTCACGGAGAAGGGCTACGTGCTCTGCTTTGCGCTCGCAAGCGGGACCCTCGAGCACGCGATGCAGGTCTGCAACGGCGAAGTCTTTGGCATCGCCCACCACCCGCACCGCAACGTGCTCGCGACGTACGGCAACGATGGCTACGTGCGTCTCTGGACCGCCGGGAGTTTGGATTAATTCATAAAGAGAACCGCAGCGGGCGACGCCTCTAGGAACATGGTGAAAACGATGGCTAGTGCAACGGGTCGGTGTACGGGCGACGGGGGGGCGTGTCTCGAGAGCGACCGACGCTGGCATCTCGAGATGATTGCCCGATGCGTCCGGTACCACCTCGGACATCTACATGAACCGATGCAGTCAGATCGATCCAGGCCAAGCTACGGTGGAATCGAAAACCATGGACAGCGTCGGAACTGCAAACGTCGGTGGCGTCGCTGGACGTGCGTCGGCGCCTAAGATGCAATAAGTATTGTCCACCACCGACGGGGCGTGTACGAGGAGGACTCTCGGCAGTTGTGCGTGCGTCTTGGAGCGCTGCGACGATGCCGTAGACCAGCGGGATCTGGTTGTAGCGCGGGTCTTCCGCAACTGCAAGCTGTGAGTATGTATATTGAGGCTACGAGGACGACGTACTGTGGAGCTCGTGGGCGAGGAAGCGGCGCTGGAATGGGCGCTCGAGTGGCTGGCCCGACTCGGGCAGGAAGACCGAGAGCGTGTGGCGATACCCGTTATACTCCAAGTACTCGCGGATAAGTTCGTTGATGATCAGGTTTTCGTTCGAGAGCTTGGGCTTCACGCCGCCCTACTTGACAATCAGTGCAAATGACGGCGTGGCGGCCTCACACCTCGTCCAAGGCTTGGAAGATCTCGGCGCGCAGCCGCGCTTTGATCGGACCCAGCGAGCCCCGCGCTTCGAGCGTCTCCTTAAGCGCTACGCCAGACCGTCGTCTGAGCTTCGTCGGGTCATACGTGGCAGCCTACCGTCCTTCAGGTCGCCCAGCGAGAGCGTCTCGTCCATGTTGCACTTTGATTTGAGATCCGGTTACCGTATCCGGAAGATCGCATAAAAGCCAACTACCTGTGCATCTTGGTCAGATCCCAACGTTGCCGATGGTCCGGACCCGAGCGATGACGCGGGCGCCCGACGTGGAGCTCACCGACGTCCAGCGCTACGAGGCCGCGCTTGCGCTCGTCAAGCCTCAGACGCTGGATCGACCGGCGCGGCCAAGAAGAAGCTGTGGCGCGGTCGGCTGGATCGACCGGCGCGGCCAAGAAGAAGCTGTGGCGCGGAACCGGAGCATCCGGTTAATCGCCTCTCATTATCCGGATTGTCAACAGCAACGAATTCTGGGTCCTTGCGTGGGTCGCGCCATTGCTTGGCAGCTTGCAAGACCCAAAGCTCTTGGGAAATAAAAGACGTTGGCTCAAAAGTGTGCGCTTCATTGTCCGAGTACGTTGAAGATGCTATTATAGGATGTTGGCGCAAGCGATTTCCACTTGGACCAGCAGGGACACATGACAAAGTCCCAGGACCAAGGTTCAAGCTGCGCAATCGTGTCGTCCTGCTTTGCGAGACGGCTCTCTGCATGGAAGAGATCTACCTGGAGCTGCTCGACAGGTTTCTTCATGGTGGCGTTGAAAGCGCATTTTGACATGGCTGTATTCAGTGGAATATAAACTACCCTTTCCCAAACGACGACTACACGGCTACACACCTCGCACTAGGACCATTCGGGCAAAAGAGATGGGAAGCAGAATCAAGAATAAAGTCTGCGATCTGTGCAGATCAAAGATCCTTTATGGTGAAGTGACGGGGCTCTCGAGCAAAATCCCTCTGGCATGCGCGTAGCGGTATCGAACGTGGCGCTTCTTGGCTTCAGTCTCAAACGTCTCGCTGTCAAGAGACGGCAGGACATGACGCGAGTGCTTCGCCCAAGGCCAAGTAGCTGTGCACGGACAGCGGAGCGCCACCGAGAGTAAGGCTGGAGCCAAAATGGCTCGTCGTGCGAGGAAGAGCAGCCGCCAGCGCCATGACAGCTGCGTCGTTAATGGAGTCGTCTTTAAAGAGGATCGATGTGGCGCCGCGATGGATCCAGTCGGGCGCTGCATCGACCAAGATTCGGCGGGTTGCAATCGAAGGACAGAAAACCGAGCATTCGATCCATGCGAGCTCGTCGAGGATGCGTAGTTGGGAGATGCTGGCTGCAAGCAATTCCCACATATTCGAGGTGCGCGTCATGCGGACAAACGTGACGCGCCGAAGCGTCGAAGGGAGCACCACAGTCGTTGGCGACGGCCCATCGAGGAATCCATCAACCAGTTCCATGTGTTCCAGCGCTGGAAGTGTCGACAGCGGGGGAAGAAGTTTGCAAAAGTCTTCGCTATCGCATTCGAGGCTGAGCGTGCGAAGCTTCGTGACGTCGAGGTGCTGCAGAAAGCGCACCAACACGGGCATGTCTTCTGGGTGCGTTGACACGCGTAAGCTTGTCAAACGAGAGAATGAGGGCGCGACGGCAAGGAGCGGCGCAAGGAGCCCGAGCCAAGGGAGACAAGCTCGAGACTCGAGAGTGCCGTGGTCTTGAGAAGCATCGGAACAAACGCTGGGTTCACCTCATCTTCGGTCGCAAAGAACGAAAAGGCCAAGTGCTCTGCGTGGCCCGACGATAACCAACGGTCCAGAGTCGCGAAGTCGAACTCGAAGATATAGCAATCGACGCTGATCGAGCGGACGCGGTGCGCCGGCGTCGTGACAGCCTCCATGATCTCTTCGGCTTCGGTCGCCTCTCTGACGTCGACAGCGACGAGGTTCGTACACTCACGCAGAACGTCGCAGAGGTCCGGATAGTTAAAGAGCGCGTCGTTTTCAACTTGCTTGTAGTGTGTGATCTTGGCGCTCCACAGACGAAGCCACTCGACGGCGTCGAGATCACTTAGTCGAGCAGCAAGCTAGGTCCCAGCGCTGGCGGGGAAAGATAAGCATCGCATCACCAGACCGGTGGCTGCAGATGTGATCACATCGAGGCGAAGCAGAGGCCAGAGCGCACCCAGAGGCTTTGGCTCCGTTGGCAGAACGTGATGTTGCGCGGCTTGTAGGAGCTCATGACGCGCGGCCAGCGCGATGCTGCGAGCCGACGCCGGGAGCACAGCGAGGAGGGCTTTCACGTCCTCGGCAGCAGGGACACACTGGACGATGACCACAAGGACGTGGTCGAGGTCCAGCACCGTCGACAAGGCCGCAGCTTGGCGCTTGTTGCTCATGCTGGATCGTTTGGTGTCCCGAAACTCTCCCTCCAATTCAATCTCAACACTATGAAACTCAATCGTGTATTTCTCAAAATCGGTGCAAAAACACAAACTTTGACGTTGGGTATCAAGTACAACGCTGTCGTCGCCACCGACGAGTTGTACAATAGCATTGCACAAAGCTCTCACCACGGATGCTCCTGGTCATGTGCAGCCGCAAGCATCCGATGTGGCTCCTGCAAAATGGCGCCAAATGTTCGTCGAGCGCCGGTGCAATCGAGTCAAGTGCGCTCAGGAGCAACGGCGACAGCTTGCGCCATGTGATGTGGCCAGTCCTGGGCATGCAGGCCAAGACATCGGTTTGGAAGATCATTGCGAGGTTCGAGACGCACGAGCTGCCGACACCGACCAACAATTTGGAACGCGGTGACGACGTCAAGGCTGATACCAAGGTGTCACTGAGCGAGATGTAGTCGGGCGCTGTAGAAAGAAAACGACCTCGACGTCAGGACAGCGCAGTAAGAACACATCAATTGGGGATAGCACCAGCGCAGACGTTGATCCCCTTTTACTGATGGCTTCGTACCACTTGAATGGTTGGGACCACACCGACGCCTTGTCGCCGACGATGTCAGATTTCCATTGCCTCCGACATCAACACTACGATGCAGATCCCCTTGCTCGCTATGCTGTGCGCCTTTGCGGTCGCTGGTGCTGCTCCAAACGACGCTGCACCGACCGATGGCGTGACCCCAAGCAACGATCCTCCAGCTCCAGCTGCCGAGGCCAACCCGAGCGGTGACGCCAAAGCCACTCCGAGCGACGAATGGGGCCGTGGCGGTGGTCGTGGCATGCATCGTGGCGGCGGCTGGGGTCATGGTCACTGGGGTCATGGTCGCTGGGGTCATGGTCGCTGGGGTCCCGGTCGTTGGGGACCTGGTCGTTGGGGTCCTGGTCGCTGGGGTCCAGGTGGCTGGGGTCCTGGTGGCTGGGGTCCTGGTGGCTGGGGTCCTGGTGGCTGGGGTCCTGGTGGCTGGTACCCCACATTGTGCGACCAGTGGGGCAACTGCGGTGGCGGCTGGTAGTCGTAATTTCCTCTCAACACGATTTTTTCCTTGAGCGCTTGAAATACTTGTGCTTTGCACAATTTAGAAAGCACGTCGTCTACTTTTTCGCTGTGTTTAGTACAGTGACAGCCGTTGAACCTATTTTATTGCAGCTTTCCATTGCTCTAGGTATCAATACTGTATTTATATAAACGGGTTGTGGATAGGGTTGTCTCGGATCGTACGCAGCATAATCGTACGAACAAGGGATCGTATATAAACCATAGTCGGACGGTACCACCTCTTTCAACTCTAGAAAACTACGCTGTCGGACTGGCGAGCGCAATGACGAGGCGACGTGCCTTCTTGGAGAACGTGGGGCGCGTCGTAGCATTGTCTACGGCCCACGGCAGGGCGACTTGAAGGCGGTAGATGCCGGGGACAACAAACTGCAGCACGTCGCTCGAGATATCCAGCGCCATGTCTTTCACCGATGAAAGAGCCGGCGTGTGGATTGTGAGCGTCATCTTTGCATTGTCCATGGTCGAGATCAGCTCGTAATGCGGTGTGGCTTCGGTCGTCCCACAAGGGGTTGTCTTGACTGCACTCTCTTCAATCGGGGGCACTGGTTCGAGCGTCTCTACTGCATTCTGGTACCGTGTCTGGTTCTGGTTTGCCTCAGAATCACTGGCGTCGTTTTGCTTGTCCTTGACGTCCTTGTTGACGTCAGCAGCTTCAATACGGTCCACCGGTGACGACCTTTTCTGTTGCAGAAGCTTGCAGCGGGCCGCTTGCTCCTTGGACAAGACCATGCCGCGAAAATAGTGCCGTCCGACCCGGTCAATGAGGTGGGTGTCGTCAACTTCGGCATCGAGGAGTGCTGCAAGGTGCTTGTCATCCCCGAGGGCGAGTGTTTGCTGCCGCGTCCG
This sequence comes from Saprolegnia diclina VS20, assembly GCF_000281045.1. Lineage (NCBI taxonomy): Eukaryota > Oomycota > Saprolegniomycetes > Saprolegniales > Saprolegniaceae > Saprolegnia > Saprolegnia diclina. The sequence continues at coordinate 87,553 of NW_008246071.1, forward strand.
GTCACCGCCTTGGATCGCGTACACAAAGCTGTTGGCGCGACTCCACGCCGACTCGCGCTTGCCGTCTTCGTGCAAATGCGACGCCGCCGAGAACGGGTTGTCGCGCGGCAGATAGACCATGTTCGACCCGAGCACGCGCGTATGCACGGCAAACTCGCCGTTCATATCTACGAGGACATAGTATGGTAAGAAGCGTCCTGAGATGAGGTCAATGACAAGCACCAGCATAATCGTTCGCGCACGCAAAGATAGCGAGGAGGCCGGACGCGACGATGTCGTAGAGGTCGGGAAGCCAGCTCCAGAGCAAATCGTAGCGGCCCGACTCGACAAAGTTGCCAAAGCCCGTGTTGTACCCGATGACGACGGTCGTCGCGACGTCGACGTCGTGGCTTGCCAGGAAGCTGCCAGTTGTCCCACGATAGGCATGGGCAGTAACCCGGCTCCCGGCCGTACCACCATGAACGCTCAGTGAGACTTCGGGTCCGATGAACCAGACGTCAAAGGAGCGGTCTATACATGCCGATGTTCACACCCTGGCATTGCTGCCTCCGCCTATGCTACCTGGGTAAAAAGCCGAGATCTCCGCCCAATAGTTGGTGTGGGCCCAAATACGCTGCTCGGCCTTGACGGTCGCGCCAACAACGAGGATGGTGACAGTTCGCCCTGATGGCCAAGCTGCCTCGGCGTTGAGGAGCTTGGTCATGTACACCAACGTCATTGGGAACGAGAGCGCATCCAGAAACGACGGATCGCTCGTTGCCCACGGCAGCAAACTGGTCGCATGGCACTGCCCCAAATAGCCCTGCCAGCCGGTCGTCAATGGGGCCGTTGGCGCGGCGGCTCCATGGCGTCGTGGCAAGGCTGGAAATCGTTTGTGTTCGGTCCACCGAAACGAACCGCTGTACATACCTACACCAATGACGTGCATGTCACTGTGCCTCATAGAGGGGACAAATGTCGACTGCCCATACCGTCGCCGCGCTGATCGAGGGCGAGCTCGGGCTGCATGTTTCTCCAAATGCTCCGATGGGGATTTGTGGCCGCGACCTTTCAAGATCGGAACAAAGTGCAACTTGGATCTTGGCGTTTCATGGACGCTGGCCTTTCGCATCCGCCCTGTCGCGAAGCAGTGGATGCCATAGAAGGTGCATCCGCCCATCGCTGTCACCTCCGGCGGCATGTGTACGTAAGTCATTGGTAATAGCTCCATCTCGCTGCCAAAGGCGCCCAGGCCTCTGCAAGAGCCAAAGCAAGTCCGACGACGCCGGCGCCGTTACCCACCCATGTACCCGTAGCGCCAGCGACTTGGTGGCACTATGGCGCTGCCCATCTCCTAGCATATACACACCTCGGTCCGCTCGTCTTCGGCGTGTAATCTCGTTCCCTTGCGCTGGCCACGGCGGTCGACGCGCTCGAAGTTACGGGTGTCTTCGAGCCCACGTGGTTTTTCGCAACACCACGGCCGAATAATACTATACATATATTCTTTTCTTGCATACAAATGTCAAGCTGTCAGACGCGACATGGAATAAAAAGCCGCGTTTCTACACATGGCTTCGAACTTCGAGGGCCACTCATTTATACAGTGCGTAACTACTAAGTCTATACAAAGATTGACTGGAAATAAAATGCCGAGCAAATAAAATGTTGTGTGAAACCAGCTGGCAGCATACTGAGGCGAAGAGAAGGCTCGTGTGTAATCGCAGATTCAGTCGCCGGCAGCAGCAGAGTCACTTCGACTGCTACTCACCGAGCCGCTACGCCCACGCACGCGCTTGGTACCTGCCCGTCATCTCCCCATTGCTGGCACGCATGAATCGAACGCTCAGTCGGTCCAACTCGTCGCCGTCAGTCAACTACCTGCAGCGCAAATCCTCGGTGACGACGACGCCGACGGCCAAAGCCACCAGCGCCGGCCTCGCCAACTTCGCCAAGCTCACGTGCTCGATGAGCTACAAGAACCGAACGTCCATGTTCGTCGAAGGCTCGGGGCGCGACAGCGTGAGCCAAGTCGAGCTGCGCCCGACCGAGGACAAGTACATGCGCATGAGCACGGCTAGTACTTATTGCAGTAGCCGCGACAGCAACGCAAGCAGCCTCAGCACCATGGTGTCGACGCGCATGACATCCGAGAAGGTAGTCGCGCGCCCGTCCGTCGCGCTGCCCATCTCGACGATTGCTGAGAACCCGGACGCAACCGACGCTGAGATCAAGAAGATGCAGACCAAGCGCGCGCTTCGTCGCATGTGCCTCGAGATGAACCTCGCCGAGGCCGACGAAGACTCGGACGCCAAGGTCACGTCGGACGACGACGATGTGGACAGCGACGACGAGCTCGCCAAGAAGCTGCTCCAGCTCCAGCGCATTGACGACAGCGACGACGACGATGACGACGATATGATGCTCTCGGCGCCGGCGTACAAGAAGAAGACGAAGGAGTTCCAGCCCAGTGACACGGTCACCATTTCAAAAGCCGAGCTCCGCCAATTCCAGACGCGACTGAAGCAGCTGGAGGAGCTCTGCGCCGACCAAGCCGAGAAGCAGGCCGCGCTCGAGACGAACATTGAACGCGAGGTGCGCGCGCGGACGCGCCACCTGGAGGCGCAGGTGCAGGAGAAGATCGAGGAGCTCACGATGATGCGCGAGCTGGACATGGACAAGGAGATCGAGCGCCGGTTCACCGACTTTTCGCTTGCGACCGGACTCTCCAAGGAATCGGACCGCAAGACCAAATCCAAGTCGAAGAAATCCTTCTTCCACCGGCCGTCGACGCTTGCCGCGTCGGGCAACTCGGAGCTCGAGCAGTTCCGTGAGTTCCTCATGAACAACTCCAAGCGCATGAGCGAGCGGCTCCGCGAGACGGCACAGTTCAACGGCGACCTACCGGCCCACAACGCCGATGCGTACTACGAGGCGTCGCAGAATGAGCTCATCGAGATGCTCGAGAAGCTGCGCACGGTCGCGTATGACCAGGACGAGCAGCTCGAGCAGGCCAAGTACCTCATCAGCGTAGCGATTGCCAAGATTGAAGCGGCGGACGAAGTCGTCAACGAAGCCTTCGAAGAGCTCGGGAAGATGGACTCGCGCCTCGACCGCGCGAGCCAGGAAGTCCAGGAGCTGCGTCGGTCCACGATGAACCTCTCGATGCTCTCGTCGAGCTCGGCAGGGTCGCGGACGCCGTCGATACACTACCAACCACCGCCGCAGCCGCACTACGCAATGGCGTCCGGCGCGCCCCGGCGATAGACGTGGTATTTCTCTTTAACTTATAAAAGCAAGATTGTGAGTGCGCAGCTTGGTGTCTACAGGACCTTGTGTATAATACTAGGGACTCAGGACGCAGATGGGGCACTTGGACTGCGAGAGGAGCCACTGCGACAAACGAAAGTCATTGCCAACAAAGTCCACTGGGCCGTAGTACCTGGTCGATGCAGCACGAGTGAAACATGTGCAGGCACGGCAGCGCGCGCACCTCTTGGTCCTCGTGAAAGTCGTGGAGGCAGATCGAGCACTTGGTGTTGCCGCTCGGCGCTTTCGGCGTCGAGTACTGGAACGCTGGCATCTCGATGATGGCCGACGGCAGCATGCGCCCCGACTTGCCACTCTGTGTAAGAGCGATAAGAACTTGTTGGGAGAAAATGGAGTGCAATAAGACCTCGAGGTACTGCGACTCGAGCCGCCGGACGTTGCGGAGGAGTGAGAGCAGGCGCTACGACGGGAGTGAGGCACTTGTCTCCAAGCTCGCGGAGCTGTACCATGTTCTTCTTCTGCAGCGCGCCTGTGGTCGGCGACGCGGGCGCCGGCGGAAGTTGCCTGCAACGTCACGCATGAGCAAATAGCGACGACGCAATAGAAGAGAGTGTACGAAGCAGTCGCCGCGTCAAAGTCGAGAAGCTGCAAGGCCAAGCTCTCTGGCTCGTCCGTGTCACATGACGCGACCGAGATGAGCCCAGGCGCGAGGCGCGACGCCGCCGGCTGGACGTCCATGGCATTGGCATCCAGCTTCAAGGTTTCGTCCCAGTCCAGCCGGCTGCCAAGGGACGATGACGTCTGCCGGCGGCGGGTCATGGCCGCAGCGTCAAGGCGCGGCGCGTATTTCTTGAGAAAGTCGTCCTCCTTGTCTGCCGTACTGTCATCAACCTCTTCGGGCTCGCACTGGCGCATCTCTTCTTGGAGAATGCGCGCGCTCTCCGTGTCCTCGTTCCAGATCGTCGCGGCGCGTTTGTTCCAGCGCGACTGAGCAAACGCAGCATGAGCCACGCTTCTACCTTCAGGACATCGGCAACGTACATGGCCATTCTGCCCGTGCATGCACTGGTTCAAGTGTTCCGTGAGCCACTTCATCGGGCGCGACGGAGTTTCGATTCTGCAAGTGCAAAGTGGTGGTTGGATCGACCGCCGGAGGGTACTCGTATAAGGTAATTTCTGGCCATCGACGGTCATGTTCCAGGCATCGCCCTTCGCCGCACTCACCACGCTAGTTCAAACACAACTGACTCGTGCACACTATACACTTGTATCGACACTGCAGCGAGCGCAAGGCCAAGCTCTTCTGTACACATCCGGCGTTGTCTTATGGCGGCCACGATCCATTGCTCGCATTGCTCGTAATTACCTTAAATCCGACTTCATGCGGAGCGGATGATTCTTCACACTTCGATCGCGCGCTGATTGGACCAATTCTAAACTCTCGCCGCGGATTGGTGCATTGCAAATCTTTCGGCCGGCGCCAAGGCGCTGTCGGGACGCGTTGGCGCCAACGCGGCCGCCCGAGCGCCCCACGACCCGATGGCGCGCGAGCAGTAGCACGTCAGCAACAGTGTAGGCAACGCACGCGGCGTCCTTGCTGCAAGCTACTTCTCGAACTCGTTGCCCATCGGCGCCAATCCTGCTCATATGGCGAAGCCGATCAAGCTGTGCCGACTAGGTCACAGCCATCCGCGCCGCCGGACCCAAGCGGATGGTCGTTGCTCGTACCACGCGTGTGCGCATGCAAGGCCGCGACCAATGTGAGGCATCACTTATCGACGAGCGCTTTTTCATCCAACCAGGCGCATAGCACTCTTCCTACACATTGCGATGAACTCATGCACGCGTGGTCTCAGCACGTGACCTCTCACAAAGCTCTCACAGCTCCAAGAGGCGCGGCCGTGCCCCGTCGCCAGAGTGGGACGTTGAATCAAGTGCCCTCCCGTATCCGGCAAGATCGCGGCCGTATCCGGAGATTCACAAACCTCAAGTGGTCGACCGATGCAAGCGCCGGACGCCACGCGCAAGCCAATGGCCGTGCCCGAGATGAGCCACGAGTACATTCCGATCGACGATAACCGGCCGCTGAGCCTTCACGAGCCAGAGGTCCGCGGCCGCGTCCCGGCCAAGCTCGGCCAAATCGGCGTGCTCACGCTGCTCATGGGCATTGGGCTCTTCTTCGTCGGCGCCGTCAACCTCAGCGAGAGCACGCAAGCGCCGACAATCGACGCGCCGCTGCGTCTGGACATCGAGACGCCGCCACCGCTGGACGCCATGCTGACCGAGCCCATCTTCCCGTTGGACTCGTCGTTTCACCACTACACACTCTCGGCCGACGACGAGGGCGACGGGTACGTGTCCGCCGACGGCCGCGCCTTTCGAAGCGACCACACCAACCTCTTTGGCCGCGGCGTCACGGGCAAGATCGTGTCGGTCGACGGTAATGCATTCCTTATCCGCAGCAACGGCGAGTGCTGCCGCTTCATGGACCCTGGCGACGAGATCCTCCTCAAGCCGCAGAGCTTTGCCAACTACCTCTCGGTCGGCGCGGCCGAGTTTGACTCGGGGCCGGCGACACTCTGGTGCGTTCTCTTCGCTGCTCTCGCGGCCAACCCCACTGTGCGTAGGGCGGACCCGGAAGAAACAAGTTTGTTTTGGGTCGACGTCCACGGACTACCCCTGCGCTGGGACTACATTCCCAAGTCACCGCTCGGGAAGCGCATCACGGCGGGCAAGATGATCTCGATGGTCTACGCCAACTTTACCACTGGCACAGTCGCCGCGCCGCTCTTTGACGTGCCGGCCAGCTGCACGACCGCCCAGCGCTGCCGATTCGACTAACTAAGTAACGCATACAATGACTCGTGTCGACTATGGTAGCATCAACGAAAGCACTTGGCTGTGCAGCTTGAGACTCGCTCCGTGGCGCAGCGGACCCGCGTCCCCCGCCGAAAACACGTACCTACCATCGTAGCTATAAGAGAGATGTGCGCGATGCCATACTTACGGCAGCGCGCAGCAGAGCGTCCGGCCACTGGGCAGTGAGGCATACTCGAAGCCAAAGACCACTTGCTCCGTCTCGTCCATCTGCTCACTTGTCAACTTCAAGATCCACGTATCGCTCTCACCTTGATGGTCAAATGCAAGCTCAGAACGCGGGCCGAGACGACGTACACGCGACGCAGCTGCGCGTGTTCGACGGGCTTGGCACTCCCCACAGCACACTGAAAGCACTGCACGTACACGGCCATGTCGCAGCCAGGCCAGACCTACGTTTGTCATCGACGGTCGGCACGACAAGCAGCATGATACCGTGTCGTGCAGCGACGCCGCCGACGTAGTAAAGAAGAAGCGGTGGCCCATGGCGCACTCGTACTCCATGCCAGCATGCGCGACGAGCTGTTCGGTCGCCTCCTTCATCGACGGTTTAGTCGCCTTCTTGGAGCGGCGACCCGAAGCGTCTCGGTACCAAGCCGAGAGACAGCCGAACTTGGGCACAAAGCCGTCCATGGTCAAGGCGAAACCTTCGACCGGGTCGTACAGATGGCACTCGCCCATGTCCATCAACGTCGCGCCCTACACCATTCGGCGTTTCTTCTCCGAGTGACAAGCGTAGCGTACCGACGCTGCTTGCAACAGCGTGTGACTGCGGCAACACGCAAGTCGCCAGCGCGGATCCGCATTGCTCTACCATGTAGTACATCCATGACGCACGGTGGTGACGACGGCGCTTACGCTTGCGGAGAAGACGTCGGGCATTCGGTGCAGCGAGAGGCCGCATTGACACGCCACATGCAGATACACGCCACTCGTGTGCGCATGATCAGCTTCGTCGTCATCGTCGCGGAGCACGACGGTGCACGGCTGGTTCTACGCACGTTCAATGATCCTTCGGCGAACGTGGAGCAGCGTAGTACGGCGATGCTCACTGCGTCACAGAGCCGCCGGCCATTCGAGCGCCACTCGGCGTCGCACGCGTCTCGAATGTTCTTTGCAAATTCTTTTGCAAACGCATTGGTGCGGCCGACGCAGCGCGCAAATTCGGCGAGTGTTCTCTCGACGCGGGCGGCATGGACGCTGCGATTGCATGCGTCGGGCCGCTCGGCCACGTAGCGCTTCACGGCCGGTCCATACTCCTACGTCCACAGTGCAGACAAGGAAGCGAGAGCGAGGCTGCCAGTACCCGCGCACACAGGTCGTGGGCAAAGGTGCCCGTGATGTCCAGCGACTCGTAGAGCGACAGCGCGTCGCTGGAAGCGTCGTCGACCGCAGCGTCCACGTGCGGCGAAGTAAAGACCGCATTCTCGATGAAGATCCACTGGAGAAGCAACTGCACGTGCTGCAGCCACGCGCCGAGGGCCAAGACGCCGTCGTCGTAGCTGTCTACTGGGGCGCAATGAGACATGTGGGCACGCGGCGCGCGTTCGTACGCTCGTGCAAAAAGCTGTCGAGGGCCTTGGAAATGTACTGGATCGCGTGCGGGACTCCGATCGAGTCTTCGTCGTCAAGCGGCTGCAAGAGCTGCTTGGGCGGAAGGCTCGCATCTTGCGCGAGGTCGAGCACCGCCGCCATGCGATCGAGCAAGTTGCAATCGGTGGTCGCGACCTTGCGTGAGACAGCAACGACCGTGTGCGATGAATCAAGGACAAAGAGCCGCCGCTCCTTCCCGGCAGCTTGCCCCGGCACGTCCTTGATGCGAACGGAGCCGACGACGTGGTTGCGCAGTGGCTTGATCGTCGCGGTCACACGCGCCTCCATCGCCTTGCAGAACGTCATCATCGCAGACCGACCTTTGTTGGAGCGCACGGCAAGCTCGGGCGGCAGCGGAAAGACGTACGAGAGGATGGGCACGAGCCGCCCGGGCGCAAACGCCGACGTCGAGAGCGGTGCATGCGTCTTCTTGGCATGTGCTCGCAGAAGCTGGAGAAGCTGGTGCTTGGCTTGCGATAGCGTCCGGTACAAGCGCGTCTGGCTCGTGCTCACCCGTGCTTCGTCCTTGACCATGTACAACACGTGGCAGCTCGTGAAGAAGAGAAGGTGCAGCTTGGCACGATCAACGTCCACGTCGGCCCGTGGCTGGCCAAGCGGGTAGTGGTACACGCCGAGCATCACGGCGAGGTGGCGCTCGTGGTCGTAGTAGAGACGCACGTCGCTGCCATGCACTTTGGTCGTCTGTGCATCGTAGTCGCTCGTATCGGCAAAGACGTAGCGCCCGAGGAGCCGGTTGGCAAAGCGAGCCGTGGCGTCGGCGTCGGCGCCGAGCACGCCGACGACGACCGCTGGTCGACCTTCCTGCTGCAGCGCCGTGAGCAAGCTGGAGGACGCCGGCGGCGATGGATAGAGCGCGACCGCAGCGTTGCGCAGCAGCTCGACCGGCCCCGGCGGCAATGGCGGCGCCATGTTCGGATACGAATCCATTGTATCCGGACCGGATTCCGCCAAAGATTTGAAAATAAAATGTGTGGCCGGCAAATTGGGCATAATAAAATGATGCTTTCGGCGTATTTATTTGGGCAATGCCGTGCTTTTATGCTCGTTATACCTTGGGTTGTAAGGCACTGGTGAATAAAAAGCCCGCGGGTTTTGGTATATTATTATTCGAGTGGCGCGTGAAACTCCCTGTGCTTGGTTTGGAGAAAACTTTTTTTTGGCGAAATTTGCGGCAGGTCCGTCGACGACATGGGGGACACGAGCCGAGGTCGACGCGCTCCGAACGCGCGGCCCGCCCGCGGCAATGGCTATAGCAACCAGTCGGCCATCGCAGGCACGGGCATCAAGAGCGGTATGACCGTCGAGGTACGCGGACGCGGCGAACAAGGCGACCGCTCATGCATGGACCTAGGACCTCAAGCGATTGACGCAAAAACGCATGCAAGAAGCCACGGTGGGCATCGCGCCAGTGATTACCGCCGAGGTTATAACGCCCAAGGCCAAGCCTACGATCGCTGTGCCCGTGGTGCCGCCGCCATTTGTGCCGAAAACCGGCATGACGGTCCAGGTACCACGCCGCGACCTGCCACCAGGTCGCGCTGATTCGACCACCGCTAGGAGCTCAAGCAACTGACGACGCTGCGCCTCGCGCAGCAGAGCGTGGGCACGCCGACGCACCAAGCGCAAGCGGCTACGAACGAATACAAACCTCCGATGAACCAATATTACGCGCGCAACGTGACGGCGGGCAGCACGCCGACCTCGTCACCGGGTGGGACGCCGAAACGACAAACGAATCGCTCGTCGTTTACGTCCGACATTCCCACACCCAAGCAAGCCAGCAGGGCGGCGCCGCCGGCGGTGCAGCGAAATGGCCAGGCCAAGCGCATGCCCGATGACCGCTCCATGATGTATGCCAACCATGGCGGAAGTCCCAGCCAACAGCAGCAGCATCTCCAAGCAGCCTATTCATCGACGCCGCAATACGAAAAGGTACCAAGAACCTCATGTGGACCACATGCTCATCGTGTCGCAGCCGTATCCGTCCGCGAATACAATGGCGCACGACTACGCGGTACTCGTCTGCTTCCTCTCTTCCTACAAGATCTCATGATGATGCAGTCGGTCATGCGGCAGCAAATGCAGTTTGAGAACGAGTCGTTTCCGCCGCCGCCACCCGTCGATGACTCGGGCTCGTTCCTCTCGTCGTCGGCGATGCCGTCGTGGTCGCCGCCCCCCGCACGGGTCAAGACCATGGAGCCTGGTGGTCGCCCCGTACGTCATCCTACTCTTAGCGCGTGCGATCTCATGCAATCGTAGGTGTCGCTGTATGGTCAGTCGACGTTCTATGTCCAGCCCATGTCGACGTCGTCCGACGACGAGACACCGACGTTTCTCAGTCCGCCGCCGGGCCTCACGCGACGCCCGTCGATGACGGTGCCGTGGCAAGTCGCCGAGTCGGTGCTCCACACGCCGCAGCAGCCGTCGACGCGCAAACATATCGGTGACAAGGTCAAGGAGACCAACTTGAGCCAATTCTCGGCGCAAAAGCCGATGCAGAGCCCGCCACGTATGCCGTTGCACCGGTCGACGTCGTCGGCAGCGGCTGCGGCGGCCGCGGAGCTCAACATGACGGGCCTTGTGCGCCAAAAGAGCAACGACGGTCCGCCGTCGCTCGGGCGCCGCGGCTCATTTGGGAACGCGGCGCAGCTCTTCAAGTTTCGCCGACGCAGCAAGAGCCGCCTCGACGTGGCGCGGGACATTGCGCTCATGGAGCAAAACGAACACGAACGCATGCTCTCGATCGAGGAGAACAAGATTCGGTCCAACTCGGACGACCTCGGGTCCCTCGACGATGTGCAGCCCTACACGCCCGAGATGGGTACGCGTTCTCGATCGTTGGCGATCGTAGCGACAAGGTGTCTCTTGCTGTAGCCGACAATGACTTTTTGCCCATGTACAACCAGCGCTCGGTGCCGCGCCTCAACATCCCGCCGCCGCCGCCGCCGATGGACGACAGCAGCGACGATGACGAGGCGTACCCGACGTCGCCAAGCCAGCTCCCGATGATGAGCCCGAATGGCGCCAAGCTCCGCAAGGTCGCGCAGCTCGCGCGCAGCGGGACGCTCAGCAACGAAGACAAGACGCGCGCCAAGGACGAAATCATTCAAAACTCGCTCGTACGCCTCCCTCGACGCCTTTACGATCTTACGATCCGCGTAGGGTCTCGGCGCGCTGAGCATGCTCGATGACGAGTCGACGTCCCGTGGCATTGCGCGCGCCAAAGTGAGTCTGGAGGAGCGGCTCGCGCAGGCAGCGCAGCGCGTAGCCGACTGCGTCGCACGCGGCGACATGGTCGAGTTCAACAAGGCGATGACGGAGCTCGACATGCTGCGCCACGAAGCGAGTCAGTTGATGCAGCAATGAGACAATTTGTGTATGGAGTCCAGAGACGTAGTCGTATGATGAGATAAAAAAAGCGTCGTTTCAAAAATCTACATGTCCAAATACGTGGCAAGGCGCGCGAGCGTTGCTACATCGGCCTCGTACTGCTCGAAATCGTCGCCGTCCCACTTGATAACGGTCAAGATGTCGTCGACGACGTCGCCACGGAGCGCCGGATGCCGCAGTTGCGTGCAGGCAACGTCGCTGTGTCGAACAGCGCGAGGCCCAAAGCTCCGCATCCGCGCTATCGGGTTGGCGCAAAAGACTGCGATGCGGAGGCAGAGTTCGCAGCCGCAGTGGACGTTGGCATCGTCGATGGACCAGTCGAGCTGCGGCAGCACGCCTTTGATGAAAGCAATGGCCTGCAGAGGCGGCCACGCGACGGACGCGACCATCCGTAGCGCCTCTCGCTTCGTCGGGTACACTTGCTCCAGCATCTCGAACAGCGGCACGACGACGCGCCGGACGAACTCGAGGTTCTTGTTGCCGTGGTCCATCATCAAGCAATACCAATCGAGGAGGCTGATCGCAGGCCCCAGCGGCGCCTCGAGCGTCAAGAGTAGATGGAAAATGTCTTGGACGATCGTGGCGAGGTCGCGCAGCGGCAACGTGACGTGCTCGAGCGCCGAGACCCACACGCGAACGTCCAGCAGAAAGGACGGCACGTCGTGTCGTGGCCATGCCACGTTGGGATGCACGAGCAGCTGCGCTGCCACGTGTAGCGTGCTGCGGCGCTGCTCGGGCGTCGAAGGTTCGCGCATGCACGACAAGCGCGGCACTAGGATGTCAGCGACCGCCCGCGCGTCCAGCGCCAAGAGTGCCTGGACCGTCTCGGCGTCAAACGCCAAGAGCGGCGCGCAATGGAGCGAGGAGAGGACATGCGGCGTGTACGCGGATGCGATCGGGTGCGGCAGCATCGCGGCCGCAACGACGGTGACGGCGCCCAGAGGCGCAAAGCTCGCGCGCTGCCGCTGGACGACACGCGAGGTTTTTAGGTATAAGTACCGGTCGATCGTCTCGTGGACGGCTGCCGGCAAGCGGTTGCCAAACCAGACGTCGCCAGTGGCCGTGGCGTCGTGCACGAAGGCGTCGAGGCGCAGGAGCAGCGTCAAGAGGCGCTTGGCGCTCGATCGATCGAGACGCACGTCGTCAAGGCACACAATAAGGCACAGGAGCACGTCGCTGCAGCGCTTGGCGAGCTCGGCCACGCGCGGCTGCCTCAAGTCGACGATCGCACTGATCTCGGTGAGCCGAGCGATCACGTCGGGCCACGTCTTGGCGCTACTGCAGCGCTTCTGCAGTGCGTGCGCGAGGACCTCCCAGCCGTACTTTGCTGTCACTTGCCGCAGCCACGCGCTTGCAGGACCGTGCGTAGAATATGTCTGGATCAACGCGACGACGACGTACTTCATGTCCCGCGCGAGGACATAGCGGGCAAAGGCGCAGGTGGCGTCGCGTGGGATGAGCAAGCGGTCGTCTTTGCCGGGCATCGCCAGCGTGTCGACGAGCGCCATCGCGAGCGCGGTTGCCGAGCGGTACCCGAGCCACGATCCCTCGTAGAGGCTACGACAGGCCGCGCGAAAGCCAGCGATCCGCGCGCGGTGGGCTTTGGGCCAAAAGACGAGGAGCGTTTGGGCCTGTGTCTCGAACGCAGCGAGGATCGCATGGACCGAGATCGTCGCCAAGCCGGCTTGGACCTGCGCGGGGATGTGGCACGCGTCGTGGCAGATCGCGTCCAAAATATCGAAGGACGTTTCAGCTCCATTCAGCGGCGAAGCGCGGACGAGCGCAACGTCCATCGTGGCCACAAGCGCACGTACGATCGCTTCCTTCGCCCCGTCGCCCGGCGCCAGGAGACTGGTCGTGCTAAAGGCACCTGTCCACGGGAGCGCGTAGACGTCGTCACCTTGGCGAGGCAAGACGGCTTGGACGCGAAGAAGCTCCAGTGGATCCGGCAGTTGACGCCCAAAGACAGCGTACACAAACACGACGAGGTGCCCACCGGTCGATCGCTCCAGCGCGATCGTGTCAGCGACGTCAAGCTGGACCAGGGCTCGAGGGCCAGCGTTCCTCCACGTCGCTGGCGTTGTCGGGCGCGCCGCTCGCGACGGTGCTTCGATGGCGACGTAGGCAATGGCGCCGTCAACGGCCACCTTTGGCAGCCATCGCGTGTAGTCGGTGCCAGCAGCATCGACGACGACATGCGAAAGAACAAAGTCGCACGCTGCATCCAAGCCGAGCAGCGCGGCGGCCCCGCGCTTAGCGGTGAGCCACGCTAGTGTCCCGAGCCCATTACGCTCGACGCGAACGTACGACGCATCAATGTGGCACATCGCGACGTCGCCTGTCCCGTATGCGTCCATGAGGCTGCGAGCGAAGCTTCGAGTAAGTGGACATCGGACAGGGTGGTCGAAGTCGGCGACGACCAAGTCGACCGTGAAGACGTCGCTGTACGCGCCCAGCACCACTGGCACCGACCGCGCGCCGAGGAGCGCAAAGGCTTGCAGGAAAAGCCGGTGGTCGCTCATGAGGTCGGCGGTAGAAGTCAAATCGACGAGTGCAAATTCCGGAAAAGGCCGCGCTGGGAAAAGCATCTTGACGACCACACGTCGCTCAAGCTTGTGCTTGGACAGCGTGTGGAGAGACCTCGACCGCGTAGATCGTGAGCTTCGAACCTCTACAAGATGGCGCGATCGAGCCTGTGCTAATGCTTGCCGCCGGTTCAATTCCGCCGACAGCTCGTCATCTTGTACAGTACGTTGTTGCGAGCGCCGTCATTTCCTTGCCTGCGGTCGCGTAGTCGAGCCGGTCGTAGCCGACAACAATGCTTGTGCGCTGGAGCTCCTCCCGCTTGAGGGCTTGTAGCTCCTTGGACGTTGGCACAGGCGTCGGCATGCTATCGAGCTTTTCAAAATGGCTTTTCATCCCGGGCAGTCTATTTGTAGCCAACACCCCTACCCACCCCGAACCCTACTACACCCGCATCCACGTAGTATATAATCAACAACGATGTAGATTAGACGACGGCCGGCGCATCGCCATGGCCGTGACGCCAATGCGTCACGAGGCTGCTAAAGAGGCCGGAGGGGGTCGCGAGGAGGTTCGCGGGCGTGTCAAACTCGGCCACGCCCCCGTTGTCGAGGACGAGGATCCGGTCGGCGTCGAGGATCGTGTTGATGCGGTGGGCGATCGTGATGCACGTGCAAGTGCCAAACTCGTTGCGGAGCGTCTCTTGTAGCGCGGCGTCGGTGGCCGCGTCGATGGACGCCGTCGCTTCGTCCATGAGCAGCACGGCCGCTTTTTGGAGCAACGCGCGCGCAATGCACAGCAACTGGCGCTCGCCGACGCTAAAGTTGACGCCGCGCTCGTCGACGATCGCGTCGAGCCGCGTCACCTACAGATACCATCGTCGATTCCTAGAGGCTGAATCGACATGCTACCTTGGTGTCGAGGTGCGCGCGTTTGAGCGACGTCCAGAGCGCATCGTCGTCGAACCGGTCGAACGGATCCAAGTTGGAGCGCACCTACGTGCAGTAGCTCACCCGTCATACCCCAAGAGACCATCGACGTACGGTGCCGGAGAAGAGGACGGGGTCTTGCGGAATGATCGCGATGCGGTCGCGGACGTCGTGGAGCCCGAGCGTGCGCAAGTCGACGCCGTCAATCTCGATGTGACCGGCTTCGACTTCGACGAGCCGGAGCAGCGCGACCACGAGGCTCGACTTGCCGGCGCCCGTGCGTCCGACGACGCCGACCTTTTCCCGCGCACGAATCGAAAACGAGACGCCGCGGAGCACGAGCGGGAGGCCCGGACGGTACCGCAGGTGCACCTACACCTTCCATCAATAGATAGTCGCAGAGACAAAGACGAGTACGTTGGTGAACGTGACAGCGCCCGCGTGCGGCCACGCGGTGGGAAGGACGCTATCGGACGTCACGCGCAAGTCGGCTTCGGGCGGCAGCTGCGTGTACGCGACGAGGCGCTCGATCGACACCATGTCGGTCTCGAGCTCGCTCAATGTGGTCACCGAGAGGTTGAGGTTGCGCGTGATCTGGAACGCATACGAGAGCGCGACGCCGACGAGCGCCGCAAACTCGGTCGAACCCGACGGCTTGGCAACGACCGCGCTCAAGGCCGCAAAGGTGGCCACGAGCGTGCCCACGAGCTCGAGACGCAGCCCGAGCCAGCACGCCACCGCAAAGTTGAGCAGCGCCGCGCGCTGGTTGGCGTCGAGCGCCGTAAAGAGGCGGCGTCGGAACGCGTCTTGGACGCTCGAGGCCGATATCGTCGAGAGACCGTCGAGGGTTTCGGTGAGGAGCGCGAGGATCGGCGACCGCGACGTCGACTCGAGGCGCTGGAGCTCCCGAGAGGTCGCAATGTAGTACTGCTGCGCGCGGTAGTAGAGCAACCCGATTGGTGCCAAGCACAAGCCAAAGAGCGGCGTGACGTACGCGATCGTCGCGAGCGTCGAGAGGACCGTGAGCGACGTGGCGACGAGGCTGCCCCACGCCGAGGGCAGGTCGTCGTCGGCCGTGTCGACGTCTTTCGAGAGTCGGTTGACGATGCGCCCGAGCGGCGTTGTGTCAAAGAAGGCGAGGGGCGCCCGCAAAAGCGCTTGCAGGAGCTGACCAAAGAGGCGGCGCGACCCGCGGAGACCGAGGAGCGAGATCGCGAGCGACCGACAGAAGAGACAGCCCACGAACGCGAGGTTGAGACCAACAAAGACGCTCAGGTAGACGCCGCCGTCCTCGTTACCTGCTGCGTGCTGCGACCAGACTGCGAGCCAGAGCGTCGAGCCGAGCGTCATGGCTTGGGCGACGACAAAGATACCGACGACGAGTGCACCGAGCCCGACGCCGCCGCACGCGCGCAGCCAGACGCGGTAAATGTCGCGGTGCACGTGGCCCACGGCGCGGTCCTCTTTCGTGATGAGCGACGACGACGCCGTTGTTGGTGGCAAAGCCGGAAGCGTGTAGGTAGTCGCCTCTTGCACATTCGATGCTGCATCGTGACGGCTGCTACCGTCGCTGTTCGGATCGTCCTCATCGTCGGTGGAGGGTGGCGTGTCGACGGGGCCCGCGCCGAGCTGAAACTGCGCGAGCATGGAGGCCAGACGTCCCTCCGACTGGAGGGCGAGGTCGGCGAACGACCCGGCTTGCACGACCGCACCCGCCTCGAGCACGAGAAGGTGGTCGCAGTGCGCGAGGACGCTGAGCTGGTTGGTCACGAGCAACACGATCTTGGTCGCGAGCCGGTCGCGCACGCAGCGCTGAAAGATGTCGGCGCCCACGTGGCTGTCGACGGCCGCGAGAACGTCGTCGAGCAAAACAAGGTCCGCGTCACTGTACATGGCGCGCGCCAGTGCTACGCGCGTGCGCTGGCCGCCGCTGAGCGTGATGCCCTTCTCGCCAATCTCGGTCAGGTCGCCGTGCGGCAAGACGCGCAAGTCGGGCTCCAAGCAGCTCGCGTAAACGGCGTCGGCGTATCTCGCAGCGTCAAACGCCAGGCCAAAGCAAATGTTGGCGCGGACGCTCGCGTTCTGGATGAACGGCTGCTGGCTCACGTACGCGACGGCGCCCAAGCGGTGCACGTGGCCGTCGATGCAGTCGACGTCGCCCAAGAGGCCGTGCAGCAGCGTCGACTTGCCGCTGCCCACGGGTCCGATCACTGCAACCAGCGACGGCGACGTCACGTGCAGGGACACGCCACGTAGCCGGTCTCCAAAGTTGGCTGCATCCATGTCGACGCCAGGCGAGCGCAAGGCGCCAGGCCCGACCGGCGTCCGCTCGGGCGCGGATAAAAACGTCTCGAGCCGCGTCGCACTCGTGTACGCCTCAACGACGGCGTGGAGCACTTGCGGCAGCTTGAAGAGCGGGAACCGGAGGACGTTGAAGAGCGCGACGGACGTCAGCGCCGTGCTCACGTCCAGCTCGTTGCCCAAGAGCACGTACGCGCCCAAAGACGCGGCGGCGACCAGCGACGGCACGCCCGTGTAGAGCGACGTCGCAGCCGCTTGGATCGCAATGTAGATGCGGAGGATGCCGAGCTCGGCGTCGCGGAGCGAGAGGATGCGGTCCGCAAAGCTGAGCTCCCACGCCTGGAGCTTGAGCACCTTGATGCCGGCAAGCACTTCGTAGCAGAGCTTGCCGCGCGTGTCCTTGACGGCGAGCAGCGACGACTGGAGACGCCGCATGATCTTGGAGAGGAGCGTCGTGATTGGAATGACGAGGAGGATGACGCCAAGACCCGCAAGGAACGCAACACCGAGCTCGTTGTACAGCAGGGTGCAGGCAATGACGAGGAGGTACGGGACGACCCAGATCGTGTGGAGGTCCAGTGTGAGTCGCTGGAGCCGAGTGGCGTCGATCGACATCAAGTTTGCGATCTGGCCCGTCGACGTCTCTTGGAGTGCTTTGGTCGAGAGCTTGAGCGACTTGGCGTAAATGGCCGTGACGACCGCGCTGCGGATCTGGAGCCCGGTTTCCTTGCAGTAGTACAAATACTGGCGAAAGCAGAACGACTGGATGAGGCCCGAGACCAAGATGAGCGCAACGAGCTCCCAGCCATTCGCCGTGGGCGCGTCGTCGTCGCGGAGGAAGGCGATCATGCGCTTGATGACAAAGGGCGCGACGAACTGCAGCGTGTCGCGCACCAAGCGGAGGAGACCGGCCCAGAGGAACTTGGTGCCGAACGCTCGGAAGAGCGCGAGCAAAATGCTAGGGCGTGGACGCTGCCGCTGCGTCGCCCACTGCTGCTCAAAGGCGACGGCGACGGCGGTCGCACGGTTGCAGCGATCGAGTCCGTAGAGATCGTCGGCTTGGAGCGGCCGCGAGCTCCCGAGCTCCATGATCGGGTTGAGCCACGTAAAGAAGACGGCTGCGCGCCACCCATCGCTGTCCTCGGGGCACGTCTCGGCGAGACTCTTGTGCTCGAGCAGCGGTGTTGACTCTCGTCCCATGCTCGCTCGACTTTGGAATGCAACCTCGGAAGATTGCCGATCTCCGCGATCGACCAATGACATGCAACTACTACTGTCCAAGCTCAACGATCCAAGCCAAGAAGGTTGGCCACCAGCGCGCTGCCCAAGATCGCGTTCAGGCAAGCGACATAGTGAAGCTGGCGCGGGTCTCGTTGCACGGAGAATGCCAAACAACGTTGGAAGAAGAAGATATCGCCTCCACGTGGCAGCACCAGAAGCCAGGGATAGTAACTTGGAATTTCGACAACGTTGTACGATGTCATCCCATGCACGGTCGTTTGAACCTACTGGAGAGATTCTGTCGCTTCGATCAGGCGTCGCACCATGATCGACGTGGCGCCTTGTCCTTGGCGGCTTGCACGGCGACAGTGCTCTGACGTAGCAGCGTCCAAGCAGCCGTCGACGAGGACGCTGCAAGCGTGCCACTCTGGCCAACGACGAGCGACGACATCGAAGCAGCGCTCTGTTTACTGGGCCAAGGAACTCTCATCATACATGTATGTATATGGCGAAAGAGCGTGTTTCGACTGGCTGAGTGATCAATCGAAGAGTACCTTGTACGACTGCTACGGCAGCCCTTTCTATGTCTCGCGCGCAGGAGGTTATAGCAACAACTACGTCCGTCTCATCCTGAGCTTTGGATCAGGTGCAATAGAACGCACAGTCATAACCACGCAGCAGCACCCACGACGACGGCCGACCCGTCGCTTGAGTCATCACCCAGTATGAACTGCAGCCATGGGATCCCACCCACGGTGATAGGGCTCCAAGCGCAGGCTGGCGCAGCTTGAGCACGGCGTCTTTCTGCTGCTGAGAAGAGCGCCAAAGTGTTGCTCTCTCGAGACCAAGTGTACGTGTGCAGACGTGACGTGGTGCGCAGCCTCGAAAGAAGCGGAAGAATCAACGGAACTGTTGGACGACGCGAGGCTTCGTCGACAGGGAGGCGGCAGCGAAGACGCGGGTGTATGCAGCATCGGCACACGCACGCCACGACAAGGAGAGTGGCACGATGGACGGCGATGGACCACCCGACAGCCGCATGACGCGTCTTTTTCGCTCCTCCCCAAGATGCACGTGGTCGAATCAAGTCCATATTAGGTAGGAGTCGCCACCCATTAACTGGATGCAAGATCATACCCGCGAGTAGCGGCGCTCGTTGACAGCGCTTTGCAGGCTGCAGCGTCCACGTCGCCGGCGTTGTTCTGTCGCGCCAAGTGCATTGTAGATGGTTTGCATCCGTCCATCACACCAGGTGGCGCCTACTCGGACAGATGCTGGGGTGTATGAGGCAGGCCATCTGATATCGACGTGCATGGGAAGGGGCGCTTTGTTGCATTGCGAGCATACAGTACGCTGCTACTCTTATACAGTGAACAGCAACGATGAGGAGGAGGTTGATCGTCGCCTGTCGGCGCCCCTCCTGCTGCTCGTGTCTCTGTCCAGCTACTGGCATGCTCATCGACCGGAGGCCCAAAGCGAACGATACGTCGAGCGGTCGTGTCGTCAAGGCCGTCGTGTCGGTAGTGTATGGAGGGTATGTTGATGGCTCGGTCGTCGCACTCGTCGGCGGCGGCGTTGGTGTCTCTTGCAATCGGACGGACAGACACCGTCGTTACTCGCTTCGGGATGCGGCCTGTGGTGGACGATGCGCCACCCGCTCGGCAATGCTCCCACTCTCTCGCGGACCGGCTGCGCGACCTGTTGGACGAAGTTGTGTAGCGGGTACGACGACGTCCTCCATTTCGCAATTGGCCATGACCTCGACCAAGCAGCCCACGCGCCAGACGATCAAGCGCCGCAACGACCGCCGCCTCGCAGACGACAAGTTTGGCTTCCAGCGCTGCCGCTACAAGACAGGCACGTGCACGAACGAGCGGGCTCGCAAGCCCAACGACATGTACCACTCGCTCTGCGAGAAGCACCGCCTCCTCCACAACTTTAACCAGCGCAACTTTGACCGCAAGAAGCGCGCAATCCGCAAGTTGCTCGAGGAAGAGGAGACGCCGTCGAGCCCGTCGTCGTCCTCGACGTCCACGTCGACCGACGACGACGACCTCGAGGTCGCGATCAAGCTCGAGCCGCTCATGTTTCCACAGAGCCACGCCGTGGCGCCCCGCTGGACGGACGAGGACTTGTACATCCTCACGGCCTTCCTCAACTAGGACCATCACGGCCTTCGTACTGTAGTTTACCTATTTAATGCATCGCTTCCTTTCATAAAGCATGTCATGTCATCAACCGTGTTGCAGAGCCGCGTCGTCTACGTCGGTAGCCAAAGCTACTGTATGTGGCGACAGACGACGGTGCCATCTAATCGGGCGCTGGAAGGGCCAAGCTGCTCGTTGTCCCATCGTGCTGGTGCGACCCAAGGCCCGTCCGGCAGTGCGCGTAAACAAGAGGAAGCAGTAGGACGTCGTGCAAGGGGCATAGTTTATTCATGGAGCGTAGCTTTGAGAAGGCAGCGGGCGAGAAGGACGCTGGGCAAAAGCGTGGCTGGGGAGCGCTGGCGCGCCTACTCGTTGATGTACGTGGGGTAGATGAGCACGTGCCATTGGTGCATCCAGCAGCAGGCCCTAACACAGTCGCCATGAGGCCTCGCCGAGACCAGCGGCATGCACGCACCAGAACATCCATAGGCAGACGCCCGTCATGCCCGAGAAGAGGACAAAGATGCTACAGAGAAGGCTCATGAGCGCGGAGGCCATGGCGATGCACGTACGAAGCGTTCTCCTTGTCGACCTTGCCCGAGACGCGGGCGAAGATGCCGATGGCCATCGCGATGAGCGTGAGGACGAGGTACGTGATGCTTCCGTTCACGAAGGGCTCGGGGAGGCCCGACGACGTGGCGGCGACGATCGGCGATGGCATGATGGGACTCGACGGAACGCTGACTGGGCAACTCGAAACCAATCTGCGCCTGCCCCTCCTTTATACACCCAACGGTCCTTCTATCCAGGTGTTGTGTCTTTGACTCTCCATTAAAAGCCAACATTTTGGCGAAGTCGATCGTTAAACCGAGGGAAAATAATTTAAAGGAACCGACTTGAACCCCACGGGCAATCTATTTCCGCTTGCGTATCCGGACATTCGGACATCCGGAAATCGAGGACCAAGCACGCACCCAACAACAACACCAGCTCCTACAAGGCGCCGCTGTGCACCTCCATCTTCCTAGCCTGGCCCGCCACAGCGTACATGTACGGCTTGTTACGAGATTACTATTCAAATAGAATACTCAAGGTCCCTGCCAGCTTGCTTGGACCAAAACGTTGGGTGTTTTTAGCCCTCTGCCTCGAAGAAACCGTTTGTTCGAATTCCGATCCCAGCGCTTGCAGCTTCAACAAGAGTTTTCGCAGACTTCAACGCAGTCGATGGCAACGCGAGCGCTCGAGACGATTGCGCGCTGGGGTGACGCCAGCGAGGGCCCCACGATGGCCGTCAGCGACGCCCCGTTTGAGTGCAACCCGGCGCTCAATGCCAAGGTCGCGCTCTTGCGCCACGAGCTCTGGACGCTCGACGTTGACGCGATTGTCAACCCGACCAACGAGTCGCTCACGGACGCGTCCGGCATCTGCGGCAGCATCCTTGATGCAGCCGGCGACCAGATCTATGTCGAGTGCAATGCCAGCGATCCGTGCCGGACCGGCGACGCAGTCATGACGCGCGGGTGTCAATTGCCGGCCAAGTAGGCGTGCGCATTCTCGCTCGCTGCCCATACCTTTTGGATAGGAAGATCATCCACACGGTGGGCCCGCGCTACAACGCCAAGTACAAGGTTGCGGCCGAGAACGCACTGCACGGCTGCTACCGCAATGCGCTGCGCGTCGCCAAGGAGGAGCGCGTGCGCTCAATCGCGTTCCCGCCCATCTACTCCAAGAAGAAGATGTACCCGCGCGACGACGCGACGCACGTTGCGCTGCGGACAGTGCGCCGCTTCTTGGAGCACTACGCCGACGACTTTGATTTGATTGTCTTTTGCGTCGACGACACGCATGATATGCTACTGTATGCAACGCTGCTCCCGCTCTACTTTCCTCGGTCCATCGACGAGCTCGAGGCGTCGCGCGCGCAGTTTGCTGCCCACCGCGAGTGGACGCTCGGCGACGCATTTGGCGAGCCGATCATTGAGGAGCGCAAGATCCGCATTGCGCCGACCGTCTGCCCTGACAACCAGCTCGAGACGAACCAGTCCCCCGGTACGAATGTCGCTGCAACGTACGCCGATCTCTTTCTCTAGTTGCGTTTACGCTCCTCGCCGACTCGTATGTGACCAAGGAGTTTTGCGCCATGACCGACAATCCGGACGACAACCGCATGGAACTGGTCCGGAGCATCCGCGCCAAGACGAGTGCGGCCTCGGAGAAGCAGCGCCTGTCGTATCAAACGGCCGTCGAGCAGGCGAGACATGAGGTCTCGATATGTCTTTATCAACGTCAAGGCGACGCATGAGATGGTAGGATTTCAGCGACATGGCCGAGCTCCAGCTCATCTACAAGGCGGGCGTCGACCACGCGGGTGTCCCCGTCGTGCTTGTCGTCGGGCGAAACTTGCCCGCCCGCCACATTGACCTCGACCGCGTCCTTTTGTACGTGGTCCACGTCATGGACGGCCTCACCGACCGCGTTTACAACGTACGAACGTGCGGATGTACTTTGAAACTCATTGCTGCAGGTGGTGTACCTCCATGGCGGCGTCGACGAAGACAACCAGCCCAACACGTCGTGGCTCAAGACGCTCTTCAAGACCTTTTCGTCCAAGTGCATTCCGCTGCGAGTGCTCTCTTCTGACTGACGGCTCGGTAGGTACCGCGACAACCTCAAGACGTTCTACGTTGTCGAGCCCACCTTGTGGCTCAAGCTCGTCCTGTGGGTCGGCAAATCCTTCTCGAGTCGCACGTTTGGCGCCAAAGTCGCGTTCCTCGATGCGCCGACCGACTTGCACCGCGTCGCACCGTCGCTCAAGCTGCCAGCCGGCTCGGCCACGTAGGTCGCTCGTTCACTGGAGCACTCGATTTACAGTCTCATATGGTAGATGCAACCAGCACGTAGTAGCGAGCAACCAAGACGACCACGAAGCGTAGTGCATGTATTCGCTAAGCGACTTAGTGGTTGATGCGCTTGGAGACGTTCTCGACGAGCGAGATCGAGTGGTTGTCCGAGCCCGCAATGAGCTACAAAGCTCGTGAGACTGCATCAGCAATACTGGCGCTTGGCGTACCGTGTCCGAGTCGCCGTCGACGTCGAGCGTGTTCCAGGCAGCGCAGCCACGGATGAGCGGCTCGACGACGAGCCCGTCGACGCGCGCGTGGGTCTGGTACTCGATCTACGCAAATTGGAAACTGAGCACGCGGCACGTACGGTGCCAAGCACCTTGTCGGTCGGCTTTTTCGAAGCGTGAAAGTCCCACACGTTGACCGTGTTGTCGTCGCTCGCCGTGTAGATGAAGCGCGGCGCCGACGGGTGGCACTGGATGCTGCGGACTAGGCAATGGCGTCAACAAGAGGGGTCGGATCGAGGCGTACTAGGCTTTTTGTGCTTGCGCTCGGAGCGCACAGCCCCGTTGGCGAGCATGCGTCGGTCCCAAATGCTCAGCCAGCCGTCGTGGCTGCCCGTCAGGAGCAGTTCGGGGCGCGTCGGGTGCGTGGCCAGACTCGTAAAAGCGCCATTGCCACTACACGCACGTCGTTTCCAGACACTGCACACTAGCCACCGTACTCGGCACAGGTCGCGATCGGAAAGTTGGCGTTCGTCTTGAGATCCCACAACTGCAACTGACCGCTGGGGTTGGAGCTACGTAGGCTTGAGCGCCAAGGAGAAATCGGAGTGTCGTACCCTGCCATGGCGATGTACGTGTCGACGCCGAGCATCTTGACGTCGTGAATGGCCCAGCCGTCGACATCTACGCGATATGTGAGCCGCCAAGTTGACTTACGACCGACGCACCAATGACACGGATATCGTCGAGTCGGTTCAAGTTGGCCCACGCTGCTTGACCGCACTCGGACGACGCCACGATCGAGGCCGTTGTCGTGTCCACGTCTAAGCTCGTGATGCTGCCTGCCGTGAGGTTTTCCCATTGCGGAATTGCCTACGACCACGTAAGATCTCGAAAAGCCAACGAAATGTGAGCGTACGACGTGCTTGAGTGCAAGCGACGGGTCCGCCTTCACGATGTTTGTGCAGTAGATGCTGCCGTTGGAGCTGCCGCTAATGACAAAGTCCGAGTTGTTCAAGGACAAGAAGCCTAGCGACGTGACGTCGCCCTCGTGCTTCAAGGAGCAGAGCTCGACGATCTCGGTCTTGGACGACGCGCTACACCAGCCAGGCATGATCTCTCAGAGGTTGCAGGTCGGCCATGCGTACTGAAACTCATCGGCAAGGTCCATTTGGTCGGAGGTGGGCATTTGCGGAAAGAGCACCGTGAGCGCATTCTCCTAGCCGTCAAGGTCATGGCCGGCGATAGCAGCGGCGTGACGCCTACCTGCGAGTCGTAGCTGCCGGCGACGACCAGCGGCGACGCGTAGTCGTCTCCTTCGAGGCAGGCGGCGCCTTTCGCCCCGTGGAGGAACTTGACCGCGCGGACCTTGCGCCCGACGTAGCTCATGTGGACCGTCATCTTTGTATTGCTCCTGTTCATTCAAGAAGCGTGCATTAAATACAGGCCTCGCACTTGAAGCTTGTATATAATTTAATACTTCCGGTGAAATCGATATGCCCAGCGATTGGCAGTATTTTAGCGTATTACATCCAATTGGAATGCAGGATTCGATTTTCCCACCTTGCGATCTTCAGGCAAGCCCGCGCAGGAACAATCACAGAAGCTTTGCCAAGGGCCGAGTGGTGCGGCCTCGTCCGAAGGCGGGTGGGACGAAGGACCATCATTAACTCGCTTCAATGACCACCCACAACGAATGCAGGTCGTTTCAAAGTTACCACCATTGGTTTGGCGCCTTCGGTGCATTGCGCTGCAGGTTTGGCGACATCGAATCGGATGACCGAGTCGTCACCGCTCCTACCGCCCTCACGCCCACTGGGCCGCGCTAGAACCTGGCGCTCGTACTTCTTCTTTACGTGGGTGACTCCACTCTTGGAGCTTGGACGCACTCGGCCTCTGGACGCGGACGATCTCTACGAACTCAAGCCTGAGTACCGCGCCATCAACGTCGCCTCGCGATTTGAAGAGTGCTGGCAGCAAGAGCTGGCGCGGCCGTCGCCGTCCCTCGTGCGCGCGCTCTTCCGGGCGTTCGGCGCTCGCTTCCTCTTCGCGGGGCTTTTGCGGTTTCTCCGCACGTCCCTTGAGTTTGTGTCGCCGTTCGTCATCAAGCGCATGATCGCCTTCCTTCGCGACGATGACGCGCCAATGTCATCGGGCTACGTGCTTGTTGCCATCGTCTTTGCCTCGGAGCTCGCACAGTCTTTCTCGTTCCGGCACCTCGCCTTCATCTTGTGCGAGACAGGCCTCCAAGTCACGAGTGCTATTGCAACCGCCGTGTACGCCAAGTCGCTCAAGCTCTCGACCAAAGCACTCCAAGAGACGTCGACGGGCCAGATCGCAAACTTTGTCGCTGTCGACGCGCCACGACTCCAGAGGGCGCTCTTCAATCTCCACACGATCTGGGTCGTCCCGTACCTCCTCGTCATTGCCTGCACCCTGCTGTACAACGAGCTCGGTGTTGCGTTCCTTGCGGGTCTTGGCGTCATCCTCCTCGTCATTCCAATCACGACGCTCCTCTCCAAGATCATGCGGCGTCTCCAGTCGTCGCTGCTCGCCGTCAAGGACACGCGCGGCAAGCTCTGCTACGAAGTGCTCGCCGGCATCAAGGTGCTCAAGCTCCAGGCGTGGGAGCTCAGCTTTGCGGACCGCATCCTCTCGCTCCGCGACGCCGAGCTCGGCATCCTCCGCATCTACGTTGCGATCCAAGCGGCTGCGACGTCGCTCTACACGGGCGTGCCGTCGCTGGTCGCCGCCGCGTCTTTGGGCGCGTACGTGCTCTTGGGCAACGAGCTGGACGTGAGCACGGCGCTGACGTCCGTCGCGCTCTTCAACGTCCTCCGGTTCCCGCTCTTCAAGCTGCCGCAAGTGCTCCACGCCGTCGTTGAGGCGTACACGAGTGCGACGCGGCTCGAGACGTTTTTATCCGCGCCCGAGCGGACGCCGGTCGGGCCTGGCGCCTTGCGCTCGCCTGGCGTCGACATGGATGCAGCCAACTTTGGAGATCGGCTGCGTGGCGTGTCCCTGCACGTGACGTCGCCGTCGCTGGTTGCAGTGATCGGACCCGTGGGCAGCGGCAAGTCGACGCTGCTGCACGGCCTCTTGGGCGACGTCGACTGCATCGACGGCCACGTGCACCGCTTGGGCGCCGTCGCGTACGTGAGCCAGCAGCCGTTCATCCAGAACGCGAGCGTCCGCGCCAACATTTGCTTTGGCCTGGCGTTTGACGCTGCGAGATACGCCGACGCCGTTTACGCGAGCTGCTTGGAGCCCGACTTGCACGTCTTGCCGCACGGCGACCTGACCGAGATTGGCGAGAAGGGCATCACGCTCAGCGGCGGCCAGCGCACGCGCGTAGCACTGGCGCGCGCCATGTACAGTGACGCGGACCTTCTTTTGCTCGACGACGTTCTCGCGGCCGTCGACAGCCACGTGGGCGCCGACATCTTTCAGCGCTGCGTGCGCGACCGGCTCGCGACCAAGATCGTGTTGCTCGTGACCAACCAGCTCAGCGTCCTCGCGCACTGCGACCACCTTCTCGTGCTCGAGGCGGGTGCGGTCGTGCAAGCCGGGTCGTTCGCCGACCTCGCCCTCCAGTCGGAGGGACGTCTGGCCTCCATGCTCGCGCAGTTTCAGCTCGGCGCGGGCCCCGTCGACACGCCACCCTCCACCGACGATGAGGACGATCCGAACAGCGACGGTAGCAGCCGTCACGACGCAGCATCGAACGTGCAAGAGGCGACTACCTACACGCTTCCGGCTTTGCCACCAACAACGGCGTCGTCGTCGCTCATCACGAAAGAGGACCGCGCCGTGGGCCACGTGCACCGCGACATTTACCGCGTCTGGCTGCGCGCGTGCGGCGGCGTCGGGCTCGGTGCACTCGTCGTCGGTATCTTTGTCGTCGCCCAAGCCATGACGCTCGGCTCGACGCTCTGGCTCGCAGTCTGGTCGCAGCACGCAGCAGGTAACGAGGACGGCGGCGTCTACCTGAGCGTCTTTGTTGGTCTCAACCTCGCGTTCGTGGGCTGTCTCTTCTGTCGGTCGCTCGCGATCTCGCTCCTCGGTCTCCGCGGGTCGCGCCGCCTCTTTGGTCAGCTCCTGCAAGCGCTTTTGCGGGCGCCCCTCGCCTTCTTTGACACAACGCCGCTCGGACGCATCGTCAACCGACTCTCGAAAGACGTCGACACGGCCGACGACGACCTGCCCTCGGCGTGGGGCAGCCTCGTCGCCACGTCGCTCACCGTCCTCTCAACGCTCGCGACGATCGCGTACGTCACGCCGCTCTTTGGCTTGTGCTTGGCGCCAATCGGGTTGCTCTACTACCGCGCGCAGCAGTACTACATTGCGACCTCTCGGGAGCTCCAGCGCCTCGAGTCGACGTCGCGGTCGCCGATCCTCGCGCTCCTCACCGAAACCCTCGACGGTCTCTCGACGATATCGGCCTCGGGCGTCCAAGACGCGTTCCGACGCCGCCTCTTTACGGCGCTCGACGCCAACCAGCGCGCGGCGCTGCTCAACTTTGCGGTGGCGTGCTGGCTCGGGCTGCGTCTCGAGCTCGTGGGCACGCTCGTGGCCACCTTTGCGGCCTTGAGCGCGGTCGTTGCCAAGCCGTCGGGTTCGACCGAGTTTGCGGCGCTCGTCGGCGTCGCGCTCTCGTATGCGTTCCAGATCACGCGCAACCTCAACCTCTCGGTGACCACATTGAGCGAGCTCGAGACCGACATGGTGTCGATCGAGCGCCTCGTCGCGTACACGCAGCTGCCGCCCGAAGCCGACTTGCGCGTGACGTCCGATAGCGTCCTTCCCACCGCGTGGCCGCACGCGGGCGCTGTCACGTTCACCAACGTATCCTTGTCTCTGCGGCTATCTATTGATGGGAGGTGTAGGTGCACCTGCGGTACCGTCCGGGCCTCCCGCTCGTGCTCCGCGGCGTCTCGTTTTCGATTCGCGCGCGGGAAAAGGTCGGCGTCGTCGGACGCACGGGCGCCGGCAAGTCGAGCCTCGTGGTCGCGCTGCTCCGGCTCGTCGAAGTCGAAGCCGGTCACATCGAGATTGACGGCGTCGACTTGCGCACGCTCGGGCTCCACGACGTCCGCGACCGCATCGCGATCATTCCGCAAGACCCCGTCCTCTTCTCCGGCACCGTACGTCGATGGTCTCTTGGGGTATGACGAGTGAGCAACTGCACGTAGGTGCGCTCCAACTTGGATCCGTTCGACCGGTTCGACGACGATGCGCTCTGGACGTCGCTCAAACGCGCGCACCTCGACACCAAGGTAGCATGTCCATTCAGCCTCTAGGAACCGACGAGGGTATCTGTAGGTGACGCGGCTCGACGCGATCGTCGACGAGCGCGGCGTCAACTTTAGCGTCGGCGAGCGCCAATTGCTGTGCATTGCGCGCGCGTTGCTCCAGAAAGCGGCCGTGCTGCTCATGGACGAAGCGACGGCGTCCATCGACGCGGCCACCGACGCCGCGCTGCAAGAGACGCTCCGCAACGAGTTTGGCACTTGCACGTGCATCACGATCGCCCACCGCATCAACACGATCCTCGACGCCGACCGGATCCTCGTCCTCGACAACGGGGGCGTGGCCGAGTTTGACACGCCCGCGAACCTCCTCGCGACACCCTCCGGCCTCTTTAGCAGCCTCGTGACGCATTGGCGTCACGGCCATGGCGATGCGCCGGTCGTCGTCTAGTCTACATCGTTGTTGATTATATACTACGTGGATGCGGGTGCAGTAGGGTTCGGGGTGGGTAGGGGTGTTGGCTACAAATAGACTGCCCGGGATGAAAAGCCATTTTGAAAAGCGCGATAGCATGCCGACGCCAGTGCCAACGTCCAAGGAGCTACAAGCCCTCAAGCGGGAGGAGCTCCAGCGCACAAGCATTGTTGTCGGCTACGACCGGCTCGACTACGCGACCGCAGGCAAGGAAATGACGGCGCTCGCAACAACATACCAGCGCTTGACGCCCGAAGAGATCGCCCACCGCCAGCACATCAAGACCGACAACCGCGCGCGGCACTTTGATGTCGGCGACATGAACGAGCCGGGCTTGAGCTACGAGACGTCCAACGCACAGGAAGACCCGACGGGCCAGCTGCACAAGTACACGGCCAAGCTCAACGTCGAGGCCAAGGGCATGCTCATGCGCACGTCCGCAACCTTTGGGTACGCCAAGCCCGTGCTTTCGACCTCGACCAAGGACGCGACGCAGTGGAGCCGGCCAGCGATGGACCGCGCGATCGCGATGCGCCAAGAGACGCGCAAGCTCACGGGTGCGTTGTCCTTTCTGGGCTCGCCATTGTGACAAAAACGGGAATGTAGGTCCCAAAAAGTGCCCGTTTGAGTTTGGCGACGACGCAATTGAGTACGTCTCGACCGCCAAGGGAACCATGAACTTTGATCCGAAGGACGCCAAGTGCGCGGTCATGGCGGCCGAGGTCAAAGACGGTAGGCCATGGACAAAAAAGGGTACTAGACGCAAATGTGGTAGAATTGCGCAAGTGCCATTTTGAGTTTGGGTGCGATGCGCGGTCGTACTCGACGTCGTCGAACGTGCCCGAGATCGACCCGGAGCTGTACCGGCAAATGGCGAAGAAGCAAGTGCCGCTCCATGACCCGCGCAAGAACAGCGTCTTCTTTTCCTAACTCAATCTCAATTGGTTGCATTGATTTTAAAAAAGCGGGTAGCGTCGGTGCGCAAAGAGCTTCATAAAGATATACATGCCGAGGAAGACGACAAAGACGAGCGCGAGAAGCAGCAGCATCTTCCACATCGTGAGCCCGTTGTTCAAATGCACCTCGAGCCGCGCGTTCTCCGAGTCGAGCTTGGCCAAGTTGGCCTGCGCGCGGTCGGCAACGCTGTTGATGAGCGCCGCGTCGTCTTGGAGCGACTCGTCGTAGCTGTGCGCGTACGCCTTCAAGTGCTGTGTCATTTGGTACATCTCGGCCTCCATCGCGTCCTTCTCTTCTTTCGACTGCTCGGCCGAGGCGCTGGCGCGCACGCCTCTCGTGCCCGCAATGCTACAGAAGGATCATGCATGACGAGGCGCCAGTGCATGCATGTACCCGAGCTTCTCGCGCATGTCCTTGAGCGAGGCCGTCGGCTGTTCCGGCATATGCGGCGTGGCGCCAAGGAGATCGTCCAAGTCCTCGATGAGATCGTTGGTGTCGTCCATGAGGCTGACGTTCTGCGCGTCCCAGCCACTCTGTACGTGCTCTTCCAGCTGCGACAAGATCGAGTCCACGTGGCTCTTTGTCGGCGGCTCGGCAGCGCGCTCGACCGCCTGGACGCGTCGTCGCCGCAGGACGTCTGGCGGCGGAAAGATTTGGTTCTCGTGGCGAAACTGGGGAGGGCAGAGACCGTGGAGATCGCCAAGAACGCCGACAAGCTCGTCGTACTCGGGCGTGCAGCTCAGGCTCGGATCCAGCTCCATGTGCTTGAGCGCAAACTCGACATTGCGGCAGTACTACGTGCAGCGACTCGACATTGGCATGCAGAGAAGGCAGCGTACCGTGGCGACGGCCTCGCTCGAGGCGCAAGAGGCCGACGTGAGGAAGCGCCGGGACGCGGTCAGCAGGCGCCGCTGGCTCACGCGCTGTGACGTCATTATTGCCGCTTGCCAAACTGCCCCTTATGATATCCGGCCGCCGGATAATCGACGCTGAAGCTCAAACTCAAAACAAAATGCGCACGCTTCTGCATTAGTGCATGCCTTGCACCGAGCTCGAGCGCGACTCCAGACATTGCAGGCAGGGTAGAGTCGCAGCGATGTCCATGCAAGCTACGGTGCTAGGCGCGTTGCGTCATCAGCATAAGCGTGGAAGGACTTGGCGGAAGAACTCTATTTCTCAAAAGACACTGCCTGGGATAGCTAATTAGTTCTTGGCGTTGTAGGCCTTGGAGTCTTGGTTGAGAGGGTTCTGCGGCGACTTGCGCCACTACACAGGATCTAGTGTGAGTCAAAGTAGAGGACGAACGATACCATTTCGCTGAGACGCTGCTTGTACTGCGAGAGCTTCAAGCCCGGGTAGTCTTCCTTGAGCTGCGGCATCGTGACCTCTTCGAACGCCTTGTATGCCTGTAGGAAGAATAAGCATCGCTCGAGAGCGCAGCAGCTTCTTGTACCGCCTTGGCACGGCGCTCCGGGTGGCGCTCGTTGCCCTTGTCGTCCGTGCTGAGCAACGCGAGCGCGTCCTCCACCGAGGTCGCTATCATGCAATATAAGATCTCAAGCTCCTTGCAGTCAAGCGACGTACCTTCCAGAGCGTCCGAGACGTGGCGGTTCTTGTTTTCATGCAAGTCGATGTCGTCGTTGAAGACAATGTCGTGGCGACCGGCGGGGCGGGCTGGGGCAGGGTCGGCAATGACACGCGGCGCCGGCGCAGGCTTGGCACGGCTACCCTTGTTGCTCTTCTTGCCCGTCGGCTCCAAAGCGAGTTCCCACGGCTTGTCCATGTCCTTCATGTTCTTCGTCTTGGCCTTGGCCTTGACGCCCGACAAGGCGGCTTCCTCTTCTTCCTGGAGACGCTTGAGCTCCGCCTTCTTCGCATCCGCTTGCTGGCGCTTGAGCTCCTCTTCCTGCTGGCGCTTCGAGCCGCGGGCATCAGCGCCTTGCGCCCACTCCACCGCCGCCGCAGCTTCGGCCTGGGCAGACTTCTTCTTGTTCTTCTCCGCGTCGTTGGCGGCCTACGCGTAGCCGACAGACAAGACGAGGACGAGACCATGCTGCGTACCTTGCGCTCGTTGGCGGCCGCAGCCTTCGAGTTCATGTTGCCCTTCTTCGGTCCCATCGTTGCAGTCTCTTGCGTTTGGTGAAAATGCGCTAATTGCCATTGAAATTGCGTCTTATCGGGAAATATCCGGATACGAGTTCTGCGTTGAGGTCAAAGACTAAAACCACTCAACTAGTCGATCTGCGATGCTGGCTGCAGCACAATCCATCGGCGCGACGACGCTGCAGCCACTCCGACTAGCCTTGAGTCGACCTTCCTTTGCTGTAAATCTCGAGCATTTTCAAGGACCGACGCGGGCCGCATGCCACTAGCCAATCACGGTGGAGGGCGTGGTGGTGTGCGGCCAGCCAAGCTCTTTCCCACTTTGATGTATCCGGATCCGTCAACCTCGCCCAAGATTCGCATGATCGCTGTGCGGGGGCTGCGGCAGAGCGAAGAGGACGCGTGGCTCGACCACGTCGCCGAGGTCTTCCGAAGCGGCGCGACGCGGGCATACTTTGCCTCGCACCTGCACAATGACGCGCGGGCGCTCGAGAGCTGGGACAACATTCTGGTCGCCATCGACAATGGTACCATCGCGGCTAGCGTCCGCGTTGTCCCTCGCTACCAGTACTGGAATGGCGCCGCAGTCGCCATGTCTGGCATTGCCGAAGTGTCCACCAAGGAGGCGTATCGCCGTCGCGGTCTGGCAGCTCAGCTCATGGAGGCCGCGATTGACGGCCCAATGGCGACCTCGCAGGTGTCCTGTCTCCATACGAGCTTTGAGCGCATTGGCCACATCTACGCTCGACATGGCTACGTCTCCATGCCGCACATCAAGATGCTAGTGCGCTCCACTAGCGGCGTGCCGGCCTCGGTACGACTCGTTCCGCTGGACCTCGAGCGCGACTGCGACGCGTGTCTGCGTATCTACACGGTCTTCTCGTCGCGCTTCAGCGGTCCCGTCGCCCGCGACCGCGAGTACATCTTGCACTGGGTCCGAGCGCGTCATGCGCAAAAGTCTGTGCGCGCGATTGGAGCATGGCGCGACGCAGAGCTCCTCGGCTACGTCTTTGCGTGGTCCGAGCCGAGCGAGCGGGCGATTGAAGAGATATGCGTGGACCCGCTGCTGGCAACCACCGAACAAGCAGCGATTGCGAATGCGCTCCTGGCACATGCGACGTCACAGCCCGTGCTGGTGTCTGCGCCTGTCGTCGCAGCGTTGCACCTGAGTGCCGACGCTAGCGCTGAGGCTGTTTGCGACCACGGCTGGATGGCCCGTGTTCATCCGGCACTTGGTCTCGCACCGTTTCCAGCTGATCCGCACAACACAGTGTTTTGGGCCACCGACGATTTTTAGTTGGCGCGTCAACTATTGTCTAATCGAGCTTCATTTTCTGAATAATCACTGGCACAGGATTGTGAAACTTCGCAGAACACGCCACGTCATGGAGTTGAACTGACCGACATGTTGCGCCTTCGTTCGCTCGCAGATTGGAAGGAGAGAGGCCGACACACAGTGTTGTGGTTGGCTCTCCGCAAAATGCATCAGGAGCCGCATGGTCGCGCCGAGTACATTTTCATTGACCAAAAAAGGACCAATCGGTTGTGTGTTTCCCGGCAATGACGACGCCATCCTCCATGGCCTCTTCCACGACATGCACTACGTCACGCGTGACGGCGTGCTTATCGTGCACCGCTGCGGCCTTCTCTTCGTCGCCCTTGGCTTGGGTACGTGACGCGCCTACCGTCAGCTAACGGTGCGGCTAGGCCTGATTGCCTTTTGCGTCGCAGTAGCGGTGGTGGTGCTCACGGTGGCACACGTCGCTAGCGAAAGCGAGCCAACATAATTTACTTTTCAAATTTATTGGATTAATAATCCATGTATCAACCGATCGACCTCTCTGAATGCTGTAAGTCTAGATGCTGTGGCTTCAAAACTACCGAAAAGCAGCCGACCGCAGTGGCGGTGGCGGACAATCACGA
>NW_008246071.1:122317-122601 GCF_000281045.1 Saprolegnia diclina VS20
GACAGCTCACACGCGCGACAGACGCACACGGCGCCGTTGAACATGCAAGCTAATATTCAGATCCAGCAGCCGTACGCAGGGCTGGCGGACTCGGCCGAGAGCTCCCAAGAGACCGGGGCGGCGGACGAAAAAATGCAGCTCAAGGCACAGATCGAAGAGCTCAAGGCGCAGGTCGAGGAGCTCAAGGCGCAGGTCGAGGAGCTCAAGGCGCAGATCAGCGAGCTCCGAGGCGAAGTCAACTGCTTGGAACGCCAGAACCGCAACTTTCTGCAACACAGCCGCGA
>NW_008246071.1:122701-187577 GCF_000281045.1 Saprolegnia diclina VS20
GCTGCGAGCGACATGGCCATGGCGCGCATGCAAGAGCGCGTGAAGGAGCTTGAAGGTTGCCTCACCGACCGCGACGCGACCATGACTCTTTCGACCATGAGAATCGCCGAGCTCGAGGTCGCGCTCGCGAACAAGACGCCGCAGCTCGCGGACGGGCGCAGCAGCGAAAGCGCGGCAGATGACGGTCACGCAGGCTCAGGCCGCCTGGCGCTGCGCGTCAAGGGGCTGCAAGGTCTTCTTGCGCAAGAGCAGCGTGCGCATGACGCTACTCGCGCCGAGCGCAACGCGCTGAGTGACGCCCTCAAGCTTGAGCAAGCGAAGTACAACATAGCGGCAGATAAGGGTGCGCAGCGCGAGCTTTTGCTCGAGAAGCAACTCGCGGACGCCCGCAGCGGCAAGAGCGCGGCAGCTGTCGTTGACGCAGGTATCTTGAGCCGGCAGACGCAGCGCGTCAAGGAGCTGCAAGGTCTCCTTGCGCAAGCGCACGCCGACCGTGACGCGCTTACGCTCGCCCTCGAGCTTGAGCAGGCGGCCCACAACGACGCTCGTGTCAACTGCGATGTTCTCGTGCAAGAGCTGTCCAAGTCCAAGGAGACCGCATCCAAGCACGAGACCACGATCAACGCGCTCTCGCGCATGTCCGCCAGCAACGACGCCGCGTCCACTCGCTGGAAACGGCTGGCCTATGCGCTGCAGCGCTACACCCGCTCCTTTGACCGTCGTCACCTCGAGCTCAAGCCGCATATGGCGCCGGCCGGCCTCGAGCGCTTTGGTTTGACGTGCTATATCAACGTCGTTCTCCATTGCCTTGCGCACACACTCTTCCTCACGCACATCTCGGCCGCTCGCGACGACGCGTTTGCAATGGCTCTCGCCGAGCTGCTCGTCGCCATCCGCAACGGCGACACGTCGCGCTTCGACCACGACCATCCCGTATTGGCGTACTATCGCGACGAGCAAGACGACGCTCTCGAGTACTTGACGTGGCTCAACGGCATTCTCGAGCCGACACGAGTGCCGATGGCCGTCTTTGGCATGAACGAAATCGCGACGAGAACGTGCAGCGACTGCCGGCAGAGCAGCACGGGGCGTACACCCATCCACTACATCACCGTCAAGCCGTGCAACTCGGTCGTCAAGGCGCTCAACATCGCCCGCCCGGCGCTTGGGCAAGAAGAGACGGTGCAACGGAACTGCGACGAGTGTGGCCCGCTTCACAACCACGAGTCGCACACTCGTTTGGACCGAGCGCCGCCCGTCGTCGTCGTCAACATGCCGTGCTACGATCCAAGTGGCTTGGTCGAGGCCAAGATCGTCATCGAAAACCCGGCGATCGAGCTCTCGATCAAGCTCCAGGCGGCGACGTACGAGCTCGTGGCCGTGGTCGTGCACGAGGGCATTAGCAAAGAGTGCGGACATTACGTCGCCTACGTGCGCTCGCGCCACAACGCGCCGGGCTCGAAGGACCACACGTGGTACAAGATGGACGACGACCACCCGGTCCAAAGCGTGACGACGGCCACGGTCAAGACGCTTCAAGGCACCTTGTTCTTTTACGAAAGAACCGACGCGACGGCGACCGAGACCAACCTCGAGAGCGCGAGCACCGTCCAACATGGCCGCGACAAGCGCCCAAAGTCGCCCGCCATCGACGACCCCGCTCCCAAGAAGCCGCGACACACGAGGTGGGTCCTGCCTCCTACTTCTTTGGGGCGCAAACGAAGCAATCGACTTGTTTCGTAGCAGCGAAGCGCTGCAAGGCGGCTTTGAGTTTAGCGGCGACCAACCAAGCGGCTTTGAGTTTGGCGATGGTCAACACGACGACTTTGAGCTTGGCGGGTGGTCGCCGACCGAAGAGACCAAAGAGCCCGAGTCTCAGGCTTTGAGACGACCAGACGGTGCTGCGTCGCCCGAGATTTCACGGCGCGACTTTGGTTCGACCCGCCGCGACGCGATGGTCCATCCCGATGCAAACTACTCGGAAGTCCAGCCGTTCGTCGCCACGCCCGACTGCATCGAGATCTCGGACGACTCGGACGACGAGCAGGTACGTGCGCTTCTCTGGCGTGACCACGGCTCATGATGTCTAGGCTGTGGCCGAGCAGCAGCGTCCCGGCGCCTCCGAACACCAGGTGGGCCGCCGTCGCGATGATCCATGCGTGCACCGTCCCGTACGACGTTCATGTAGGGCCGAAGCGCGCCAGGCGAGCCGCAGAGCTTGCGCGGGCCTGCGCCAAGCACCCGCAAGAAGCGCCAGTTTCGCTGCATACCGCCGGCCCCGACTGACCGCATTTTGCGCAGCAATGGACCTGCGCCGGTGCCGGGGCCGCTGCGGCCTCAGCGACAAGAGAAGGAGCACACAGAAGAGCACAAGATTGCGCACGTTGCGGCGATCAAGGCGTCGATTGCGGTACATTCTATTGCTCCAGTGTGTGCTCATGTCTGCTGCGTAGAACAAGGAGAGACTGAAGGAGATCCTGAAACGCCAAGCCCGTAGCATCCGGGCCGCGACGCCCGAGGCGCGATGCTTGACGATACCGTCTCATGCTTTGTGTAAGCCGCTCGTTCCGTTTGCATCGCGATCGACAGCCAAGGGCCTCACCCTCGACGACAAGCGCAATATCCTCCGTTGGCTGCGCGGAGCCTTCGGGTCGAAGATAGCGGCCTCGCGCAAGATGCGGGACATCAAGACGGTCATTCAAATGATGCACATTGACGCCGACAACCTCTGGACGTTCACGCCCCTCGGTGCCATGACGCCTGCCCAGGACACGTCCGCGACGAAGCTTACAACCTATTTGAACGGCTTGCGTCTTGATGAGCGGCTTGAAGCGTTCCCATACCTCCAGGCGTTTGCGAACCTCAGCAACAACGCCGCGGCCTTGGTGTACGAGTCTCTTCATCGTCAATCACAGCTGACCTTGTACGTTAGGTTTTCCAACACCAAGCGCAAGAAGAATCCATGGTCCTGTCTGGCCGCACTGCTGGGACCATGTGACGCTCAACATACCGCCGCGTCATCAACGGCAGGCCTTTTGTTTTAATTGTAGTCGCCTCTCGACGGCATGTTTCTAGGCGTCCTTGATCGAGCCCTCCTCGCCACCGGCATTGGCTCGCGTCGACACACTTGTGGAGAGTGCGATGGCGGTGGAGGTTCGCCTTCCGTCTCATTGGCTGTCGTCTCATCGTCGTTTGTTTAGGCAAGCCCGTCGAACCGTCATGGTCGCAGCGCCTCAGCGCCTCGCCAAAGCCTGAGCAATGATCAAGACATTGTCCCGCCCCCAGCCCAAGATGCACTGCTTGATTGAGACTTTTGACTGCGCCAACCAACAAGTGCTAGACATTATTAAGAGTTGAGGTAATAATGGCTTTGCGTTTTGCCTGCGAATTGTATCCCTCGCTGGCTTCTGCACAAACGCTCCATGATGATTCGAAGCTGATATCGCCGTGAGCGACTTGGGAAATCGTACACACCTCTCTGCACAGCAACATGGACAAATTTTGTCCGGCAAACCCTCGTACGTAGTGGCGGTCGTGCTGTCAATGTTGCACATAATAGAGTCAAAGCGTGCATGATAACGCGACCATTTTCGACGTGGCAGCTTAACACGTCGTGCTGCGTCTTGCATCCAACCCTGGTCTTCGCGACGCCGGACCACGTTGCAGCGCACCGGGTATCGGCTCTAGTCTATGTCGCCATGGTCGGCGCTATGATGGGGCCGTTCGTCGCGTCGACGTGCAGCAGTGATCCGGTCAACGTTATCGCGTCCATGTACGTGCAGAAGGTCACGTCCATACGGCACTAGGCATGGCTCCCTCGTGTAGCACAACAGCGACATTCGTCGTCCTCTGCTTTGTATTTGCAGCCTGGAACAGTATGGTCCCTGCCCCTTGACAATACAACACACCAGGTCGCAGCTGACGGACATGAGAACGTGGCCCCATTCGAGGCGTTCGGCGCTGGACTGGAGTACACTTCAAGTTGGTGATGCCCCTGGTCGCGAGCGTCTTGGGTTCATACATACATCGTGATCGTGGTACGGCGTCCAAGCAGCTCGAGCAGGAGCAGTGTCCACGCGGGCAGGCTCCTCGACGGCGACTTGAGAACGAGCAAAAGGCTGGACTACGATTGCCGGTGATGGGCGACCTGTCACAAATCGATAAATCGATGTATCATGCACGTTAAGAACGAGAGAACGTGCCACGTCATGGAGTTCAACTGACAGACACCTTGCACGTATGTTCACAACAGATTGGGAGGAGAGAGGACGCACTGTACACAGTGTTGTGGTGGGCTCTTCGCAACATGCGTCGCTCGCTTCGTAGGGCTCACCCAACAGTGCCAAAGCTCCTCAGGGTGCAATCCGGTTGGAGCATTTGGAAACCGGTTACGACCGTGCCGTGGCGTTTCGGGACTTTGCCACGAGTCGCGCCGATGTCGCGGACGATTCCGACGCGGGCGCTCGACGCCGTGTATGGTACTGACCCTCGCTTGTCCCTATGGACGCTCGAGAATGAAGCTGTGAGTAGACCCGGTCTACACAGTCTCCAACACGGGCGGGCAGTGGAGAGGCGGGTACCGGCCACACCACCACAGCCGCCGCAGTGGCGTACCGTCGACAACCAGTGATGGCCAGGCTGCCGTGAGCGGCGCCCAGCGCGCCAAGTACTTCAAGCGACCCATCTTGCCGTATGTCCAGACCGTGCCACCAGAAATGTACGTCGGCTGCCTACATCGTCACGCAGCTTAGGATCGAGACTAGTCTCCTCTCGCCCGTGGCCAAGACTGCAGTGCTGGACCACGCCACGGACGACGACTTGGAGCCAACGCGGTCAGTCGGTGTCCAGACCATGTACCGCGA
This sequence comes from Saprolegnia diclina VS20, assembly GCF_000281045.1. Lineage (NCBI taxonomy): Eukaryota > Oomycota > Saprolegniomycetes > Saprolegniales > Saprolegniaceae > Saprolegnia > Saprolegnia diclina. The sequence goes on from NW_008246071.1 coordinate 127,564, forward strand.
TTCGGAGGCGCAGACGAATCCGTACACGCCCGACTATACGATCAAGGTCGGGACATCGCCCGAGATTGCGACGCTGGCCAACCTCACGTTTGCAAACGGCCTGCCCGCTGGCATGGCCGAGATCGAGCTCATTGAGCGCAACCGCAAGAAGCGTGCGTTCGAGGCGTCGTTGCCGCCCATGACGGACGAAGCGTCCTTCTACCTTCGGAAAAAGATGATGGAGCAGCAAGAAAAGGCCGAGTGGGCGTTCCGCGAGGTCGAGATCGACCGCGTCCACGACCAGCGCCTCCAGCTGCTCGAGAAGGCGCTTATCGAGCGGGACCACGAGCACGAGTTCCTCACCGAGCAGCGCATCGAGGCACTCCGGCAGCGACTCACGCAAGAGAAGGACGCAGCCCTCGAGGGCATGCAACAGGAGCGCGTGACCGCACTGCGCAAGCTCTCCAAACGCCGCGCCGCCGCGCAAAAGATCCTGCCCAAGCGCGATCTGAAGCGCGACATCATTGGCGAGTACGCTGCGTTCTCGTCGACCGTGTACGCCCCGATGGCGCGCAGTGGCAAGGGCGGGCGCCAGCCCATTCTCGAAGTCGGCCTCGCGACGGTGCATGCGATCGCCGACATTGACGCGCTCGAGGCGTCGGTCGCCCACCGCTTGACAAAGCAGACGACCAAGCCACCACCCAAAGTGATCAAGACGGCGAAAGACCGCCGCGAAGCCGCGATCGAGGCGCACTTGCTCTCGATGCAGACCAAAATCAACCTCAGCAAGCAGGGCCACGGGCCCGACGCGGCGACAGCGCACAAGTTTCGCCAGGAAAAAATCGTCCGTCCGCCGACCCCCATCTACGCGACGCAGGACGACGACGACGAGCTGCACGACGCGGTGCGGCTCCTCCAAAAGCTCCTCCGCGGCCGCGCCGTTCAAAACACCATGTACGAAGGCAAGGACCGCCGGGCAGAGCTCATCGCGGAGCTGCGGTCGACTGAAGATGCTCATGGCGGCGACGAGCTCGAGGCAAACGAAGCTGACAGCCACCTCGTGCGCCTCACCAAAGCCGCGACCGACAAGACCCAAGGCGAAGTCGTCTCGGAGCTTCTCGATTTCCTCTCCAAGGAGCTCGTGCGCGTCAAGGAGCAAGCAACGCTCAACGAATTCGTGCGCGAGGCCGAGGAGGAGCGGCGGAAGCGCGAGGTCATCGAGGGCGGCAAGCGCCACGCCGAAGACCACCTCCGCGCCCGCGAAGACGCCGTCTATCGAGCGATTACGCGCGTGCACGAAGAGACGGCCGACAACTTCATCCTCGACATTCTCGAGTCCGTGGTCGCCGATGGTTTGATCATACGTGCGTCTCTGGCGCGGGCTCACGGAAAATGACTAGATGCAAATGACACGGCGACGCACGAGTCGAGCGTCGCCTCGGGTGCACTCGCCTCCATCGTGAGCACGCTCGAGGCCGCGCAGAACGCAGACGCGGTCGTCGTCCGGGACCTCCTTGCGTCGTTTTTGTTTCCTGAGGTCCAGCGGCAGCGCGTCCAGGAGCAGGTGCTGCAGGAAGAGCAAAAGTACGCGACCGCAGTCCACGAAGCACTCCACGCTGCGCAAGCCAGTATGGTCGAGATCGCCAACGAGCAGCGAACGCAGCAGCAACAACAAACAAGCGCCATCGAAGGCGATGGGCGCACCTTGTAGGTATTACTCTAATGCAAAGTGCGTCTTTGCGAACGCTGTCGTGGCCACCGTCGACCGATGCACCGCGTCCGCGAGGCCGACACCGTAAAAGCTGTTGCCGAGAAGCGTGAGACGGGGCACATTTACCGACAGGTCGGTCTCGATACGCCCAACGAGCGCATGGAACCCGACGGGGTACTGCGGAATCGCGTCTTGGTACCACGTACTCGCGATATACTCGGGCGACTCGGTGATGCCCAAGTGCGCTTCGACCGACGTGCGCGCGACGTCCTCCATCTCGGCCAAGCTCAGTGTGGCCATGAGCTCCTTGTGGTTCTCGCCGCCGACAAAGACGCTGAGGCGCGTGAGATGCTCGTCGTCTTGCTGTTGCGGAAACGAGCACGAGTCGTAGATGACGCCGATGATGTTCTGCTTCTCGCAGCTCGGCACGAGATGGCCAAACCCGCGGTGCGGCAGCACGTTGGCGCGGTACCCGAGCGTAACGATCGCCACCGATGCGAACGGGATCTCGCCCATTGCGCGCGCCGCCGTCGGTGCAGACGCCGCAAGCGCCGGCATCAAATGGCGCGCCGGAATCGCCGAGAAGACGTGGTCGGCGAGAATCTCAGACGACGTGCCGTCCTTGGTTGCTAACGCCACGCGGACCTTCTCTGGCGACGCAGTGTCGATGCTCTGGAGCGACGTGTTGAGCTGCACGCGCGTGTTTGGCATGCTCTACAGGTATACATTGGCATCAGTAGGACGGTAGCAGCGTGATCGTACAGCAATGTGCGTCGAGAGCGCGTCGATGAGCGTTTGCATGCCGTTGCGGAAGCTGAGACTCATGGCCTTGCCCTTGGCTTGGACAAACGGCGTCTTGAGGCTGCCGTCGGCCATCGTGAGCGCTGGCGGCGTCGAGTGGAAGAGCATCGAGCGCACGACGGAGCCGTGCATCTGCTCTTTTTCGTAGAGCAGGCCAAAGCACGACCGCACCGAGAGGTGTTTGATGTTTCCTGCGAAAATACCAGAGGCCATTGGGTCTAAAAGCGCTTCGGCAATCCGCGGCGAGAAGCGACGCGCAACAAAGTCGTAGATCGACTCGTCGCTGGCCTGTGGTCGAGACGATGGATAGGTATGGAGGAGGCGAGGACGTACATTCGATTTGGGGGTTGTGACTTCGTTCAGCACGGCCTTGATGATGTCGGGTGCGAGCGACCACTGAAGAAACTCGAGCGGTGTCCCAGGCACTTGCTACATGGCCGTGAGGATGGGATGAGGACAACACAATGCACATACCTCGACGCGGCCATTCGTAAAGACAAAGCGGTTGTGGCCCATGGATTCGATGCACTCGTCTTGAAGCGAGAGCTGCTCAACGAGGCTAACGATCTCGGCGCCGTTCTTGGACGGGCGGAAGCCACGCGGCCCGACCTCGAAGAGGTACTTGTCGTCGCGGGTCGTGCCCACGAGCCCGCCGAGGCGGTTCGCCGCTTCAACGAGGTGGATCTGGACGGCCGACGGCAGCAGTTTGCGCAGCGTGTGGACAGCGCTGAGGCCGGCGATCCCGCCACCGACGACGACGACGTTCTTCATGATCGGCGTATTTTTTATGCTGTTGTTGTGTTTTTTATGCAAAGTGTATTAAACACAGGAAAGCAACAGGTGTCGCGTATCCGGATATATCCGGATGCAGGGAGGCAGCCACAATTTCATTGGGTGCAAGAGCGAAAGATGGCAGGTCCGTCCGCGCGGCCGCGCCGCAGTGGCTCATGGTTGCGTAGACTATGCCGAGGAGCAGATGATGGAGGTCGAGGCCCTCGAGTCGATCTATATGGATGACTTTGCTAGTACGTTGCATGGGCGAGACCGCGGCCATTGACGACGCATGTCCTAGAGATCCACGACTCGCCATTGACCGTCACGGTGCACGTCGTGCCCAACCAAGACGGCGAAAACAACCACGGTAGCCGCTGTCGCTTGCTTTCTATTTAGCTCATGCGCGATATGTTAGTGGCGCTGAGCCTGAAGTGCACGCTCCCAGAGACGTATCCCGAAGCCTCGCCCAAGGTCGGCGGTCGCGAGCTGAGCGAGTGGGCATCTCACGCTCTGTGTAGATTGACATTCTTCTCGAGAAGGGCCTCAGCGATCGCCAAGAAAAGGAGATCCGGGTTCTCTTGGAGGCACAGGTGAACCTCCATAGATTCCTCGTCGCAATACTCACGTTTTCGTATTCAGATTGAGGAAAACTTGGGCATGGCCATGATCTACACCATCACCGAAGCTGTTCGAGAGTACTTGGTCGAAAACAACCGCGAAGGCAACGTACGTAGCGCGTCATCGCCGAGGCTACCTGCCTGAATCCGTCTGCAGGACGGCTCCGAGTACCAAGAGATGCTGCGTCGCATGGAAAGCAAGCAAAAGAAGGAAGACACGGCGGCCGCCGCAGCCCAAGCCATTCTTGTACACACATGACCTCCGATAGCATCCGCTCATGGGACACTCGCTTAGGACGAAGAGAATGCGCACACGACGGCCAAGTCGAACGAAGGCACACCGGTGACGGTCGAGTCCTTCAACGCGTGGAAGGCCAAGTTTGACGCGGAAATGATGATCAAGGTCACGGGCAAGGTCGGTGTGTCGACCGAGAAGCGGCTCACGGGCCGTCAGCTCTGGGCGAGTGGTGCTGCCAAGGAAGACACAACGACCGACGCCGATGGCGTGGACGATGGCGAGGATGACGACGATGACGATGACGATGAGAACGACGAGGAGTATGTAGACGATGGCGACGACGACGCCAATTAATAAGACGTCGATGCGACCCTGCGGTCCGATAGTTAGTTTAACGCTTCGTCCAGTTGGGTGTCGAAGTGGATCTTTACTGCGCATTCGTTTAGTTAGTCGTAGCTTGTAGTTTGCTGCACGTGCGACGCGGCGATGCGCAGTAAGAATTTGCGCACGAATTAGCGAATTGCTGGCGCGCGAATCGGACGCCAACGGGCCAATCTCTGTGTCAACTCGGTCCTGGATTGCGCTTCCGGTATTAAATTGCATACAATGTTCAAGTAAAAACTTGCATTCTCACGTAAGGTGCGTTTTTTATTCAATCAAGTTTCTTTTGTTGAGCTGCCCGACGCATGGCGGACGGGGTCGAGATCGTGGACCCGCCGGCCGCGCCCGAGAGCGGGGCGACGTGCCCCATCTGCATGGACACGCTCGGAGCGCCCATCAACATACGCGTGACGAAGCGCCGCAAGAAGGTCCCGGTCGCGGACGAGGACTGCTGGCGACTCCGCTGCAGCCACCAGTACTGTATTGGCTGCCTCTCGGGCTGGATCGAGAGCAAGGTCAAGGACCGCGCGGCTCCCATCACGTGCTGCAACACGGACTGCAAGCGAGAGATCCGCCCGAGTCACGTCGCGGCCGTCATCTCGCCCGAGCTCTTTGAGCAGTTTAGCCAGCTCGTGACGGTCAAGGCCACGGAAGACGAGAGCATCTACTGTCCCAATAAAGAGTGTAGCCAGATGTTCCTCAAGCCGGCGATCCGAGCGGGGCAGGAGCAGACGTCGTGCCCGATCTGCAAGACCAAGATTTGCATCCGGTGTCAAGTGGGCTGGCACGACGGGCTCACGTGCGACGCGTACAAGCGCATGGTGGACGCCGGCGGCGACCAAGAGCAAGCCCAGCTCATGGCGCTCAAAGAAAAGATGAGCTGGAAGCAGTGTCCCAAGTGCAGCATGCTCGTCGAGCGCTCGATGGGCTGCAACTTTATGCGTTGCAAATGGTACCTGCGCGTCTCCTCATCGTTGACCTCACTTGTCTCCTCTTGATTAGCGGCGAACACTTTTGCTATGCGTGCGGGGTACCCTATGCGAACCGGATCCCGACCCGGGAGAACCCCCACGGAAAGGTCCGTCCTTGCTCTCGCCTTTGATCCGTGTTCACGGTCATAACGATCGCATCGTGCGTAGTCTGGCTGCAGCTGCGGGTTGTTTCCGCCGGCCGCGCCGGCCGCACCGGCCGCACCGATCGACCGCGCTGCCGTCGCCCGCGAGCGCGAGCGAATGGCGCAACGTCTCTTGGAGGTCGAACAAATGCTTCGCGCCCGTGTTGCCGCCGAGGCCGCCGAACGCGCTGCCGCAGCGGAACGGCAGGTCGTGCGAAGCGTGATCGAGCGCGACGCGCGCGTTCAGCGTCAAGTGGCGCAGCTGCCGCGGCACGACCTCGCCCACGTCGCGCGCGTGGCACAAGCCCACGGCATTCCCAACGACTGGCGCCACAACTTGCCCGAGGTGCCGCACGCCTTTCCGAACGCCGCGCCGGTGCCCGTTATGCCAAATACGAAAGCCAAAGGCAAGGCGCCGCTCCTGAGTCGTCGCCATGACGTGCTCGCGCCTGCGCCCATGGCGCTTCGCTCCCACGCAGCTTCGGCGCCCGCGACAAAAAAGAAGAGTATGTCCAAAGCACACAAGAGAATCAAGCTGCCGCCTGTTGTCGGTCATCTCGACGCTCCGCGTCCCGACCTTGGAGCGGCCGGTCCTGCGATAGGTACGCCGCTTGCATGGTCTGTGCAGGATGCCTTCACGAGCTTGTAGATTACTCGTCGCCATTGTATGCGCGACCAAAGCTCCGGGGGTCAGCACCAGCGGCAGTCCCGCCCAGAGTCCATTTTGCGGCTCCGCAGCCACGAGCTGCCCGAATTACCCACCAGCCATCGTCTGCAGTGCCGTCAGCCAGGCGCGCTGTTTGGGATGGAGAACGCATAGCCCAGCTTGCGCCTGGTGCAGCTGCGCAGCATTATGCCCCGCCTTCTGTGCCCCTGTTTGTGGCCGCGGCAGCCCCCGAGCCCCGTGCTGTCCGATTTGCCCGCCAGCCACCGCCTGCGATGGTGGCAACAGCCCGGCGCTCTCATGGCATGCCAGCGCATCTCCTACAAGGCCAACCCATGCCTGTTGCGGCGCCGCAGCCAGAGCGGAAGCGACCTGCACTGCAAGCACCGAACTACGCGCCTCCCATGACCGCCCCTGCCAATGGCAAGGCGCCCAAGTCGCGGCGAGCAGGCAAGCGGACGATTTTGGACGTGAGCATGGACTCGCCGACACCGCCCCGCGCCAAGACAAAGAGACCCGATACGTAGTTGCAGTCGATGACGTGGCACGTCGCTGTGTGTTTGTGCAAGATATTTCGAATTCGAAACGTTCGACCAAATCTTTTTTTCGATGGACGAGACGGCGCCGCTCTTGCCGCAACGTGTCGACAGCGACGAGGACGTCCTCTTCTCGGCGGCGTGGCTCGTTGAGGATGCGCTCTTGGGCTACACGCGACCGCGACCGCTCAAGACGCATCTCGCGTACCAGCTCTACGAACTGCACGCGCAATGGGCCTTTCTTAGTGACGCAGTCATCTACGTTCTGATTGCACTCGCCTTTGTCGAGGTCCCGCATTGGTGCGACCATGACCCAAGATCGCTCTATCCCTGCGGCGACCCGAGCAGCCCCGAGACGCCCATGACGTTCAACGCCGGGTTCCTCACGCTCGCGCAGTCGCGCACCGTGGCGCTCACGTGCCTCCTCTTCTTGCTCGCCGATGTGCTCTTTGCGTACCTCTACCTCGGCGGCGCCTTCCTCGGCCGCCACGAGCGGTAACGCGATCGTTACATCTACGAGGCTATACGCTCTGCGTTGTAGGAAGGTGCAGTTAGCGCTCGTCGTTGTCTCGCTCGTCGACGTCGTAAGCGCGCTGGCGTTGCCCGCGTACGCGCCTCTCGCCTCGCTGCGCCTGCACGAGTACGCGCGCATTGTCATGTTTGTGTTTACGCAGCATGCGCTCCGGCGTGCGCTGCGCAAGATCCTCCTGGTCGTGGCCGAAGTGCGCAACATTTTGAGCCTCGTGCTCGTCTTCATCCTCTTCTTCGCGTGGATGGCGGTCGTGCTCTTCCAAGGCACGCCGGAAGGCGTCGCGCAGATGCCCAATATCTACGAAGCGTGCTGGCACTTTATGATTCTGCTCACGACTGCGAATTTTCCCGATATTATGATGCCGGCGTACAATACGAACCGCAGCGTCGTGCTCTTCTTCGTCTTCTTCCTCTGCTTTGGGCTCTTCTTCCTCCTCAACGTCGTGCTCGCCGTCGTCTTCAACAACTTTGCGCGCTTCTCGGACGCCGAGCTCGCGCTCTCGGAGCGCATTCGCACTCAAAAGCTCACGGAGGCGTTCGAGTGCCTTGGCGCGCTCAGTGGCGGCGTCAAACCGCATGGAGCCACCGTGCCTATGGATGTGTGTCTCCGGCTCTTCCAAGGCCTGCACCGGTTTCGCACCATCTCGCACCTCGAACGCGACGAAATGGCCGCGCTCTTTGATGCACTGGACGCCAACGGCGACCACGTCTTGGATATCGACGAGTTTGTACACGTGTGCGAAGCCGTCGAGCGCGTCTTGATCAAGGAGCCGCACCCGCAGTCCGAGGTCGAGGCCTACTGCCCGCGCCTCTTTGCCTCGCGGACGTTCCAGTCGTTGAGCGCCGCCGTGCGCCACCCGACGCTCGAGGTGGTCATTGACGTCGTCTTGGTCGCGAATGCCATTGTCGTGTTTGTCGAGTCGTTCTCGATCCTCAACGACGCCGAGACCGAGATCGACACGAGCGTCTGGACGATCTGGGACGCGCTCGAACTTGGCTTTACGTGCATTTACCTCGTCGAAATGCTGGCCAAGATGCTCGTCTACGGCCTGCGCGGCTACTGGACCTCGATCAAGAACCGGTTCGATTGCGTCATCACGCTCGCGGTCGTCGCCGCCGACGCGTACGCGTACCTTCCGGGCACGTCGCTCCAGGTCGTCAAGATCCTCCTCATTGCGCGCTGCTTGCGGCTCTTTCGCCTCATCATCAACATCAAAGGGTAGTGTTCCTGCATCGGCAAAGGGTGAGTCGAATCATGGTTTAGGTACCGGGTCATTTGCACCACGTGGCTGCGACTGCTGCACTTTGGCCAGCACTTGCTCCTCCTCACGTTCTGTGCCATGTATGTCTACGCGCTCTTGGGCAACCAGCTCTTTGGCGGGCGCATCTCGCCCGGCCGCATGCGGCGTGAGTTCCCCGAGTCCGCGTACACGCAGGCCGACTACATGGCCAACAACTTTAACGACATGCCGAGCGCGATCGTCCTTCTCTTCGAGCTCCTCCTCGTCAACAACTGGTTCGTCCTCGCGGATGGCCACGCCGCCGTCTCGTCCAAGTACGCGCGCTGGTACTTCATTGCGTACTACGTCACGGGCGTCACGCTCCTTCTCAACCTCGTCGTTGCGTCCATCCTGGTATGACGACGCAGGACCTCGTGACATGGCAGGCGTCACCGTTGCGCGTCGTAGGATTCCTTTATGGACGAGTACAAGAACGAGCATGGCGCGGACGCGATTGTGGCCGGCGCACGCTTGATTCAGCCGTCCGCTCCACCTCCTGCGACGAAGGCTCCGCGCGACACGAACGAAGAAGGAGAATCTGGATGCCACCGGCGTACCGTAGAGAGATTCGTAGAGCGCTAGGGGCCTGGAAGCCGACAACAGAGATCGTAGTCTTCCTGCTCTCAGTGCTGCTATACATGAGAAGCGTCAACAAGTAGTGTCCGTCCGTGGGCGTGGGTGGTTTCTTCGTCGGCATGCCACTCTGAGGTAGCCCTGTGGGTCAGCACTCTGAGTTCTTATCGTGACCTTGTATGCAAGCGCTATGGCTCAGGCTCAGAGACACGGCGCAGGACGACAGGCCATCGTCTCGGACCAGCGCGAGGAGCATCTTTGCCGGCGGCAACTGCGCTGGCCACTGCTGCTTGTCGCTTTCGGCGAGCGTCGCAGGCGCGGTGTGGACCCAGGTGCGTCGGATAACTTTTTTCGCGTATCCGGCCGAATCGGATACACCGGTAAGCAGAGTGGCATAGCGCAATACGAGTCCTATAGATAGGCGCATGCAGCTGCCCGAGGCGACCGAGTCGGCGCCGCTCGTCGCGCGCGACAAGGACGACGAGCTCCTCACGACTGCCTGCTGGTTCATTGAAGACGCCTTCAGCGGCATCTCGCGCCCGCATCCGGTGCGCACGCCGTTCGCGCGCTACATGCACACGCTGCACGCTGAACTGCACTACCTCCGCGGCGCGGCGATCGTCGTGCTTCTGAGTCTCTCGTTCATCGAGACGCCGCGCTGGTGCCACGGGCCTCCGCCGTACCCGTGCGGCGACCCGTCCGACCCGTTTACGCCCATGACGTTTGAGATCGCGCTCCTCACCCACGCCGAGAGCCACTGCATTGAGCTCCTCTGCCTCGCGTTCTTCCTCCTCAACTCGGGCATTCGGTACTTGTACCTCCAAGAAAACTTTACGAACCGCAAGGACAGGTACGACGACTCACATCTCTATCGTATCGATCGAGGCGACATGGCGTAGCGTCGCGGTCTTGGTGCTCGTGCTGCTGGCGATGACGACGCTCGCCCTGAGCGCGACGTTTCCGCACCAAGTGCTAACACCGTATGCGCAAGTGTACCTGCGCGTCATGATCTTTGCCGTCAAGAACCGCAACATTCGGCGAACTGCGCGCAAGATCGCCCAAGTGCTCGGCGAGGTGCACAACATCATTAGCCTCGTCATCGTGTTTGTCGTCTTCTTTGCATGGGTGGCCACCATGCTCTTCGACAACACGGAAGAAGGTATTTCTTATATTGCATCGTCGATGCGAGTCTGGATACGATGGCGTAGGCGACGCGCAGATGCCCAACATCTACGAAGCGTGCTGGAACATGCTCATTCTGCTCACGACCGCGAACTTTCCCGATATTATGATGCCGGCGTACAACAAGCACCGCGTCGTCGTGGTCTTCTTCGCGTTCTTCCTCTGCTTTGGGCTCTTCTTCCTCATGAACGTCGTGCTCGCCGTCATTTACAACAACTTCTCCGTCAACCTCGAAGCATTCAAAAAGAAGCGCGACCACACGCGCGAGCAAAAGCTCCAGATCGCGTTCCGGATTCTCTGCAATGTCTCGTCCAAAATGACGCGCCGCCCGTCGCTCTTTCGATCGTACTCGACCAAGGAGCTCTGGGACCACCGACACGACGAGTGGTACCTTGGCCCGCCCTCCCCCAAGCTCGCCGTGCCGCTCGACGTCTGCCTCCGCCTCTTCCACAAGATGAACCACTACAAGAACATTGGGTACATCAAGAAGAGCCGGATGCAGCTCGTCTTTGACGAGCTCGACACGGATGGCGACGAGAAGCTGCAGTGGCAAGAGTTTGCCAACATCTGCGGCGTCCTCCGCTCCGCGCTCTCCAAGAAGCGCCTCCCGCCCTCCGAGGTCCAGCGCTGGTTCCCCAACCTCTTTCACAGCGACGGCTTCCACTCGCTCTGCGCCTTTGTGCGGCATCCGCGCTTTGAACTCGCGATCGATATCGTCCTCGTTGTCAACGCGCTTCTCATAGTCTTCGAGTCGCTTCCCGTGCTCAACGGCGAGCCAATGCCGCTCGCGTCCGAGTTTACCGTCTGGGAGCGCATCGAGTCGATCTTCTCATTCGTGTACCTGCTCGAAATGCTTCTCAAGATCGTCGTTGACGGCCGCGCCGTCTACTGGAGCTCGATGAAGAATCGGTTCGACTGCCTCATTACGGTCGCGGTCGTCGCCGTGGATATCTACGCGTACCTCCCATACGACCCCGCGTCCCGTGTCATGGTCAAGATCCTCCTTGTCGCGCGCTGCCTTCGGCTCTTTCGCCTCATCATCAACGTCGAGCGGTATGGTCCATTTCGTGCCATTCGTATGGTCCTATATGGATTCCTAGGTACCGTGTCTTTTGCATGACGTGGTTCCGCCTTCTGCCGTTCGGCAAGAACCTCCTCGTCATCATGTTTTGCGCCTTGTACTTGTTTGCGACGCTCGGCCAGCAGCTCTTTGGCGGCCTCATCTCGCCCGGCCGCATGGGCGTCGAGTGCCCCACGAGCATGTACACGCAGGACGGGTACATGGCCAACAACTTTAACGACATGGCGAGCGGCATGGTGCTCTTATTTGAGCTCCTCATCGTCAACAACTGGTTCGTCCTCGCAGATGGCTTTGTGTGCGTCACGTCCAAGTACGCGCGCTGGTACTTTGTGAGCTTCCACCTCCTCGGCGTCACGATTCTCCTCAACCTCGTCGTCGCCTCGACACTCGTACGTGCGTTTGGTGCGATGTATCCTATCGACGCTTGTAGGATGCGTTTGTCGGCGAATACGAAGCCGAGCACCAAGACCAGACTGGAAAGCCATTCAAGTTTGGCTCGATGGACACGATGGATGCGAACGAGACGAGCATCATCATCGAGCAGCAAGACGAGGGCTAAGAGAAATCGCAATGGCTAGTTCTCTCGACCGACGACCCATGTAGGTGGGAAGAGCTTGGACGTATCGGTGCAAGCAACGGACGTAAATACATGTATTTACATCAACGCACATCTGAGTGTGGGATGAGGTCACACAGTCCACTTATGCACGCCAACCGTTGTCGTCGTCGCCGTTCCACGGGTCGTCGCTCGGGACATCACTGGGGAAATCACTCGGGTCGTCGGTGGGACCATCGCTCGGGTCGTCGGTGGGGCCATCGCTCGGGTCGTCCGGCTGCGGGCCGCCGCTCATCGACGGATACGACGGCGCTTCGGCAACGTTGCACATGCCGTTGCCGCCAGCGCCCTTCTTGAGGCGCATGTACCCTTGCTCGCCCCAGCTGGTGCCCCACGAGTTGCGGATCGTGAAAAAGTTGCTGCCGTACCCCACAGCAATCACCGCGTGGTCCGACTGGCCACCAGGGCAGCTCTCCACGATGCCGCTCTTGTAGTTGCGCCACACATCGTTCGTGGCCTCAACGACGACCGTGACCGGTTGCTTGTCGAGCGCCGACTGCAAAGCGCTCTCACCTTGAATGTCGACGGGCCCACCGACGCTGAGTTTGTTCTTCTTGCAGCTCTGCTGGCACTGGCTGTCGCTGTCCGTGTACGGGTAGTCGGACGACGAGCACACGCCGGTTTGCGCAATGCGCCTTGCTGGGGAAGCCACCCTTGCAGCCTTGGCCGGCGCTCGTCGCGCAGCTCACGAGCTGCTGCTCCGAGAGGTCGAGAAGCTTGCCCGTGACGATGCAGTGCGCCATCTCAGCGGCGCCGACGGCTGCAAACGACCAGCACGACCCGCAAGTACCTTGATTTTTGATCGCAGGCATACATTGGCTGGACGTCCAGTCTTTTCCTGTGGCCTCGCGCTGCGCAGGCGTGAGCTCGAGCTGGATGCTCTCGGCGCGGAGCTGGCGCTTGGTGTGCGGCTTGGTGAACGCGCCCTTGACGAACTTTTTGAACTCAGCGTCCGTCATGAGCGCAAACGGATTGTCAGTCGAGAAAACCGCAGACCCGTGGTGGTTCTTGTTGAGCTCCGCGACCACCTTCTTGGTGTGGGCAAAACGCTTGAGCTCGGCTTCGCGCTGGTCGTGGGCGCTTTCTTGGCGCGGCTTGGGAGGCAACAGGCCTTCGAGCTTTGCGGCCTTGCCAGCGTGGCTCTTCTTCCACGCATCAAGCTCCTTGAGGAGCTCAGTGCGTTCCTTGGTGGTCATTGCGAGGGCAGACGCCGACGCGGCAAGAAGCGCCGTGGTGAAGAAGATGGATTTCATCGAGGAAGGAGGAGTGCCAAAGCACAGCAAATTGGAAAATGAACCATCGAGCTTGCAATGACCGCCGTCGACATGCAGCACAACTCGGACAAAACAACAAAGAGCCGCTTTGCGCGAGTACCACCTCGCCGACCTGACCGCACATTGGAAACCATATGTTCTGGATTCACGGCGCCAAAAGCTCGAACGAACGGCAGGCCTTCACCGCATGGAAGTTCGAGTTGGGCATCGACCCATGTGAGATTGGTACGTGGATCTGATTTGCGCTGTCATCGCCAGAATCACAATCGGTCGTGTATTCGCCCATCAGAATCATCATGCATCCGCCTAGACCACCACGCGCCACGCACAATATGCGTCAAAGTAGCACTCTGACCTTCCTCGCAGCCACGTGGCCACGTATCAGGAACCGTTTTGCTTGCCAGTAGCAAGCGATGGGTAACCTAATCGTCTGTTTGGGCTGATAGCCACGTGGACTCGATGGCCACTGCCAAGGCGCTCTGGAGGTTGACACACCCTTGCACGGGACGACCAGCCTACCCTGTATGCGGTGCTTTCAGAACTGTGGCGCATGTCTAGCAGTGACGTCGGATGGTCCAAGCGAACGATCCGAGGTGGGCTGGCGTTGTAGTCGAATGCGTGAAGGGACGGACAATGATTGTTCTAATGCATGTGCATGGCTAACTGTGCATCGTATTTGCATTTGGTGTATTTGATTTTCGTGTTATAAGCTCTTATTCCTAGTACCGGTAGCTGTACATCCAATGTGTCTGGCAAGTCGCATCGTCCTGGCTGTTGTTGTAGTTGGAGGAGGCGTTGACGAGCTGGCGGACGATGTTGATGGGGTAAGTCGGTGAAACGCAAGACGATGGCTCTGCAAGTGGCTCCATCTCGGACGAGGCGAGCGAGTCCAAGTCGTCCGTCGAGTGCGGCGGTCCATTCGACCACAAAGAAGCTCGAGTTGGCTGCTGCAGAGTCGCGAGAAGCGAGTCGTTGGAGGCGATGGCGGCGTGAATCTGGGTCTCGAGGCTCTTGACCCATGTTTGGAGCTCCGAAATCGTCGTCTTGTTCTTGGCAATGGTGGCGTCGGCGTCGACCAAGTGCATCTTGATGTGCTGCACCTGGGCCTCCTTGCGTGCAAGGCGGCGCTCCATCTTCTCCCGCAACGCAGTGATCGTATCGTCGCGCCGAAGGACGCGGTGTGCGAGCTGGATCGCGCGCTCGTTGGCAGCGCCCAGCGCGTCGTTGGAGGTTCCTGCTGCTTGGGCCTTCAGGCTCGTCACTTGCTCCGAGAGCTGCCCGATCGTGCCGTCCTTTTGAGCGACCGTGTCGGCGAGGACCGTCTCGGTCTTGATGAGTTGCCCGTTGAGCTCCGAAATCGTAGTCTTGTTTTCGGCAATAACGGCGTTGGCGTCAACCAAATGCATTTTGAGGTGTTGCACTTCAGCCTCCTTGCGTGCAACGCGGCGCTCGAGCTTTTCGCGGAGCGCAGCGATCGTGTCGTCGCGCCGAAGGACGCGGTGCGCAAGCTCCAGCACGTGGTCGTGGGCAGCATGGAGCTTCTCAGTCATGGCAGCCAAAGCAGCTTGGTGCTCGGCTTGCAAACGGTCGATCTCCATCTTGTGGTCGCGTGCCAAATCCGATGCAGGACGCGCGATCGGCGTGTTACTGGTGCGAGGCGCAGAGCGCACCGCAGTGGCAGTAGTAGAGCGTGGAGCTGGCTTGGGCGTGGACTTGGCCGCCGACTTGGTGGTGGCGGGGCGGCGGAACGGGTGCGAGATGCGGAGTTGGGCTTCAAGCGCCGCAATGCGACGGGCCTCCTTGTCCTGGTGGTACGTTGCGCTGTAGAGAACCATGTTGCTTCGATCAATGAAATGGAAATGCGATGCAGAACGCTTCTTCTACCTCGATGGTAAAAACCAAGTTGTCCTTTACACTGCAAAGGCGAGCTTCTAGTCAGTAAACCATTCCGGAGCTTTTATAGACTAGGTTAGGGCTAGGTTGCTCCAGCGCCTTATAGCTCAGTTTACTATCCGAGTGGGCCTCCAACCATGCACCCCATCGCGTTCAGCACGGAGAATGCTCGACCTTCTTTGGCTTCTCCTTGGCCGTAGATGTAGATCGATGTCATTTCCTGCAAGTAGCATGGATACATATTGTTCCCTTGGATAGTGAGAACGAGCTCAGCAACTCAAGGCCGTTGGCGCCAAAGCGAATAGGGCAATGTCCTCTATATTTGAATGCGAAGGCAAGTATACGTTGTGGCGGGCTTGCAGATTGGCGTTGTGCCTAATTAGGCATCACTGCCGACCTTCACTCAGAAAAAGGCAAGCTTGTCCCCACCACAATTTGAGTCCTCGTTTAGGACTAGGATTTCACAACTCGGATCCTTGTTTCCATTTCCCAAAATCGCCGGCCCCGAAGCATGCGTGGCACGACCGTCTTCACCGCGCTCTTAGAAAAGGTCCGCTTCCTCGTCCATCTCCCTGCGGGGGAGACGACCCTGCTTGGAGCCCCTCCCTTCCTTCCTACATGAGGCTCATGCGCCAAGGTAGACGACGGACTTCGACAAGGATGAGCGCTACATGGCGACCTCGGACCTCTGCAACGAGCTCCAGAACGACGTCGAGCTTGGCCCGGACCTCGAGCGCAAGTACGCAGCGATCTCCACGTGGCTCCTCGGTGCTCATGAAGCCTAGGATTTGCGCTGCGGTGCTCAAGCAACTCGATGACAAGTCGAACGACGTGCAGTCGATCGCTGTGAAATGGTACACGTCTTGGTATTGCCATTCCATGTACTCATGCGTGTTCTAGCTTGGGTATCCTCGTGACGAAGGTCCAGGAGAAGCAAGTCGGTGACATCTGCGAGAAGCTTTGCGACTTGATCTTCACGGGCAAGCCCGAGCTCCGTGACATCTACTCGATCGGCCTCAAGACTATCTTGACGGACGTCTCGCAGAAGACCGGCGCATCGATCTCGACAGCGCTCTGCGGTCGCCTCCTTAACGGTATCTCGCACTACGCAGACCAGGCAATCAAGTCGGAGACGCTGGACATCTTGACGGAACTCTTGAAGCGCTTCGGCGCCGACTTCCAGTCCGAGCATGTGGCCATCATGGACCTTCTTCTCAAGGAGCTCAGCGACGAGCGTGCCTTTGTGCGCAAGCGCGTGACGTCGTGCCTCGGTGCGCTCGGTGTTGTCGCGGCCGACGCACTTCTGCACCGTTTGGTCGAGCACTTGCTCCAAAGCGTCGAAAACAACCACGAAGCGGACAAGCGCACGCTCATCCAGACGATCGGTACGCTCTCGCGCTCGGTGGGACATCGTCTTGGCCGTCATCTCCCCGTGATTGTCCCGCTCTTCTTGACCTTTTGCGGCTCCCCGGACGACGAGTCGATGCAAAACGACGTCTCGAACGAGCTTCGCGAGAACTGCTTCCAGGGCCTCGAGTCGTTCTTGCTGCGCTGCCACGCCGAGATCACGGCGCACGTCAAGAACATCATTGCCACGGCTATGAAGTTCACGAAGTACGACCCGAACTACATGTACGACTCGGAGAACGAAGACATGGACGAGGACATGGACGATGAGGAGCAGTACAGTGAACCCGAAGACAACGATTACAGCGACGATGACGATGCGAGCTGGAAGGTGCGCCGTGCTGCGCTTCGCGTCATGTCGGCTGTCATCACGACGCGCCCGGAGCTCCTCGACGACATCTACGCTGAGTGCAGCGAGCCACTTATCTCGCGTTTCAAGGAGCGTGAAGAAAGCGTCCGCATCGACGTCTTCTCGGTCTTCTCGGACCTCCTGCGCGTCACGCTTGTGCATTTGGCGCCCGTGAGCTCGGGCAACCCCGAAGCCGGTGGCCACCCTGCGCTTGTCCGCCAGCGTTCGTGCGGTGGCCAGCTCCACACGCGCGTTGGTACGATCTTGAGCGCCGCGAACAAGCAACTGGGCCCCAAAATTTCGGTCGCCACGCGATGCGCCGTCTTCGGTATGCTGCGCGAGCTCGCCCAGGTCGAGGAAGGCCAGCTGGGCCCCTTCATGGACTCGTTGATGCCGAACATTTTGAAGGCCCTCGAGGACCGCAACTCGAGCCTCAAGCTCGACGCACTCCTCTTCTTGCGCCAGCTTATGGCCACCCACGAACCGTCGCTCTTCACCAAGCACATGAAGGCGATTGTTCATTTGGCCGTTGTCAACGCTAGTGACGAGTGGTATAAGATTGTTGCCAAGTCGCTCTCCCTCATTGGCACGATCGTACACGTCATTCGTCCGTCGACGGATGCGGTGTTGGTCCAAGACATGGCGGTCTTTGTGCAGCCGCTCTTCAACGCGGTGCTTCCGCGCCTCAAGGCGTACGACATCGACCAAGAGATCAAGGATGGTGCTATCGCAAGCATGGGCCTCATCATCTCTACGATCGGTACTTCCTCTGCTCGACGTTTGACCCTATGTCTGACGTTTCTATAGGTGATCATCTGAGCCGTGACGATCTCAACGCGGTGCTGCCAATGATCCTCGAGCGCATGCAAAACGAAATCACACGCATTGCTGCCATGAAGTCGCTGTCGACGATCGCCCGCTCGCCGCTGCCGCTCGACCTCTCGATCATTTTGACGGATGCCATTGTTTGCCTCTCGCAGCTTTTGCGTCAGCAGTCGCGCACGCTCAAGCAGACGGCGTTGGATACGCTCATCGCCTTGGTTCAAAGCAAGGGTGCGTCTGTGGCTGCTGCGAGCCTCAGCGACACGATTCAAGAAGCATCGGCCTTGATCTCGGACTCGGACTTGCAACTCAGCCAGCTCTCGTTGACGCTTGTCTCGGCCATTCTTACGACGTCGCCGTCGGCCGCCTCGGACGCGGTGGTCGTGACCAAGGCGTTGCCCAACGCGCTGCTCTTGTCGGCGAGCGCCTTGCTTCAGGGTCCCGCCTTGGAAGCTCTCTTTGTGCTCTTGCGTCAGCTCGTCGCTGCCGAAAGCCATGGGTTTGAGGCGCTTTTCCACGCGCTCTACACGGTGGATCGTCCGGATGCGTCCAAGCATGCGCTGCACAACGTTGCCCGCTGCATTGCGGCGATCAGTCTCCAGACGTCGCCCGATCTCCAGAAGAAGGCGTACGACACGTGGGTGCAGGGTATCGCGACGCCCGGCGCCAGCAAGCACTTGGCTCTTTTCTGCGTCGGCGAGTTTGGTCGCAAAACCAACATTCAGCCGTTTGGCGACGCGCGCGAGATTATTTTGGCCAACTTTGCCAGCCAAAGCGAGGAAGTCAAGCACGCTGCGGCCTTTGCGCTTGGTAGCATCTGCGTCGGCAACATGACAAGCTACCTCCCGACGATCCTTGAAGAGCTGAAGAAGGGCAAGCACACGTACCTTCTCTTGAGTGCGCTCAAGGAAGTTTTGGGCTGCAAGAGCTCGGACCTCAAGGCGTTTGTCTCGACGGTCGTGCCCGTGCTGCACTCGCACTGCGAAACCGAGGAGGAAGGTGTCCGCAACATGGTCGCCGAGTGCCTCGGCAAACTTGCGCTCGTGGAGCCGCACACGATCTTGCCGTCGGTCACGGCCATGTGCGCACCTTCGGTGCCCGTCAAGACCCGCTGGACTGCGGTCACGTGCTTGCGCTTTTGCATGGCGTGCGGTCCCAACGGTGCCCCGATTCGCGAACTTACGGTGAGCCCGTTCGTCGCGGCGCTCAAGGACGAAGACATGGGCGTGCGTCGCGCGGCACTCATTACGCTCAACGCTGCGGCTCACCACCAGCCTGCTTTCCTCAAGGACCATGTGCGCGGCGAGATCTTGCCCGTGTTGTACGACACGATGCGCATCAAGCTCGAGCGTACCGTTGACTTGGGCCCGTTCAAGCACAAGGTACGTCGTCGTCGTTTGCCAAATGTGCGCCTCGTAGCTCACATGGTATATGCACGTAGGTTGACGACGGGCTTGTGCTGCGCAAGGGCGCGTACGCGTGCATTGACACGCTCCTTGACACGTTGCCGCGCGAAGTGGACGCGATTGCGTTTGTCGAGTACTTGAAGCTCGGCTTGGAAGACCACGACGACGTCCAGATGCTGAGCCACCAGATTCTGATCAAGCTCTGCAACGTGGAGCCCGGTGTCGTCTTGAGCGCGCTTGATATGCTTAGCGTGGCCCTCGATAAGACGACGAACCGCCGTCCGAAGGACACGCAAGTGGGCTCGGAGGTCGACCGTGTGAACGACGTGATTCGCAGCGCCTTGCGTGCGGTGGACGCCGTGAGCTGCGTCCGCGAAAGCGACTCGAACCCCAAGTGGAAGACGTTGATGGACAAGATCAAGAAGACGGACAACCTCTCGACGATGCTCGAAGGCATCAAGCTGGAGCGCGGCGCCGACGCCTAAGCTGTTGTCTCTTTGTCCTGCCACCGTTGTTGCATCGTCATCAATACATGGATTATATGCTACGCGAGTGTCGGCGACTAGAGCAAATGCATGCATTACGCTTGCGGCGGCGCAAAACGCGGGCGGGCAACGGGAGCCTCGGTGGCGCGGGGCAGCAATGGGCCCAGCCGCTGGTCGATGTCTTCGCTCCGCAAGCGCTTCTCGCGGTTCAAGCGCTGCGTCTCGTGGCGGTCGACGTGCTGGAGCCACGTCTCTTCGCGCTCAAAGACCTTTTGGCACACGAGGCAGCGGTGCCATCCCTTCATCCTGTGAGATCTTTCGGCTGTGCGGCCTCAAACTCAAAAATAGAAATAAATGGGCAGCATGCATGAATGGAAATTGAGTTTTGAGGTTTATAGGATACAATAGGTCAAAGAATCAATCATGCTGAAGATAACGATCGTGTCTAAGGTAAGAGGATTTATTCCCACTCGATCGTGGCCGGCGGCTTGGACGAGATGTCGTAGACGACGCGGTTGACGCCACGCACTTCGTTGATGATGCGGCTCGACATGATGGCGAGGAGGTCGTGGGGCATGTGGTACCAGTCGGCCGTCATAAAGTCCGACGTGCTCACGGCGCGGATCGCAATGACCTTTTCGTACGTGCGGCCATCGCCCATGACGCCGACCGACTTGACGGGAAGGAGGACGCAGAACGCCTGGCCCGTCGAGCGGTAGTGGCCGTGCTTGCGGAGCTCTTCGAGGAAGATGGCATCGGCCTGGCGCACAATATCGAGACCTTCCTTGGTCACTTCGCCGAGGACGCGGATGGCGAGGCCCGGACCCGGGAACGGGTGGCGCCACACGCTCTCTTCCTCAATGCCGAGGACCATACCGAGCTCGCGGACTTCGTCCTTGAAGAGCTCGCGGAGCGGCTCAATGAGCTTGAGGTGCATCGTGTCCGGAAGACCGCCGACGTTGTGGTGCGTCTTGATGGTCGCTGACGGGCCCTTGTACGAGATTGACTCGATCACATCCGGGTAGAGCGTGCCCTGGAGGAGGTAGTCCACCGGGTGGTTGATGCGCGCGGCTTCTTCCTGGAAGAGGTCGATGAAGAGGTTGCCGATGCGCTTGCGCTTCGTCTCAGGCTCGTCGATGCCCTTGAGCGCGGCGAGGAAGCGGTCCTCGGCGTTGATGCAGTGCAAGTTGATGCCCAAGTGGCGCTGGAGGCGGTCCACGACCTCTTCAGCCTCGCCGAGGCGAAGGAGACCGTTGTCAATGAGAACGGCGTGGAAGCGGTCGCCAATCGCGCGGTGCAACAAGGCAGCCGCGACAGACGAGTCGACGCCACCGCTGACGGCACCGATGACGTGGCCGTGGGGGCCGACCTTTTCACGGACCTCCTGGATGAAGACTTCGGCGATGTTGCGCATGTCCCAGTCCGTGGGCGACTTGCAGATGTCGACGACGAAGTTGCTGAGGAGCTTCTTGCCGAGCGGCGAGTGCGTGACCTCAGGGTGGAACTGGATGCCAAAGTACTTCTTCTCGATGTTGGCGATCGCAGCGTGCTCCGAGTTGGCCGTGTACGCAACGTCAACAAAGCCGATCGGGGTCTTGGTGAGCTTGTCGCCGTGCGACATCCACACCTGGAAGTCTTCCTCCGTGAGGCCGTTCAAGAAGCCGAGCGAGTTGTTGGCGGCCTCCTTGTGCGTCTTGACCATGGCCTTGCCGTACTCGCGGCGGACACCGCGCGAGACTTCGCCGCCGAACGTGTACGCGAGTTCCTGCATGCCGTAGCAGATGCCGAGCACGGGGAGCTTGAGCTCCTCAATGAACTTCCACACTTCGGGGCGGACGTGCGGCGCACCCTCTTCGTAGACCGAGTTGGGGCCGCCCGAGAGGATGATACCCGTGAGCTCGTGCTTGCGGAGCTCTTCGACCGTCACGAGGCACGAGTAGAGCTCGCAAAAGACGTGCAGTTCTACAAAATGAGATCTTAGCCATCGGACGATGACGTGATCGATGCGTACCGCGCACGCGACGAGCAATCAAGTGGCTGTACTGGGACCCAAAGTCCAAGATCGCAACCTGCGGGCGGTTCGTCACGGGGGTCACTTCGGACATTTTTGAGTTGGCAAATTGAAAAATGCAAGTTGGATCTGTGAAACTTCCACCGTCGATGTGGTGGCCACCAAATCGGTCGCCAGGCTCCGATTGGCTGTGATCGCACCAATCGTGTGCCAGGATCACGCAACATCCGGATATTTCGTCCATAACCGGACAAACCGCGCCACGCCAGGCCATGAAACTTCGACCACGAGCTTCGGGGCGCCATGATGCGCCGGCCTTGTATCCAGATGGATGGCCATCCTCGTGAGCCGATAAATTTAGCACTGGCAACGACTTCCTTCAATGTCCACGGAAGTACTGATCTGCGCCCACGTCTTTATCTCGAGCCTGTCGCCCGCAGGAGCCCTCTCTTCTTGGCGCAGAAGACGACGCGCAAGAGCGTCCAAAAGTGTCAACGTGATCATTTGCGATTTCGCAGCGTTCGGCGTCCCCAGGTTGGGAAAGGTGGGACTGGCGTTACAGATTCTTCCGGATGGAAACCGGATCGAGAGACAGCGCAAAGTGCCGGATAGGTTGCCGGATACGTTTACCGGATGACATCGTATCCGGAAAGCGATGGGTGCGTTTTTCGTAGGTCCCCGAGCCGAGTATTTTTGCCGCGGATGGACTTTGTGGACGCAAACGCGGCCGACTTCTTCGCGTCGCTCAATTCGTTCGCCGAGCCCGAGCCGGCGCCGCCGGCGAAGAAGCAGAAGATGGCGCCGTCGTATGCTGCCCAGCCCAAGGTAGTGGCGACCACGCGGCAGACGGACCCGAAGGAGCTGGCGCTGCCAATGGAAGACCGCATCACGAACCTCCTCGTGCCCGACATGAAGGTCAGCGACATCATCCAGCTCATCAAGAAGATGAAGCAAGCGGGCAAGAGCGACGCCGACGAATTCTCGGAGCTCGATGCCGAGCTCAACGCGGCGCCGCGCTTCGTCTGCGACGCATGCGGAAATGCGGAGCAAAACAACTTTATCACAGACTATGCGCGCGGCGACACCATCTGCACGGGTCCCGATGGCCGGGGCTGCGGCAACGTCGTCCAGGACCACATTGTGCACGAAGGCAGTGCCTACCGTAAGTTTGAAGGCGAAGAAGACAAGTCGCACCACGGCCCCGCTCCCAACAAGCTCTTCTCGACGGGCCACAACCTGCGCACGATGATCTCGCAAGTCTGTGCACCCTCTTGGCCGCGCACAAGCTCACGGTGTCTCTTGCGATTGTGTCTCTAGGACGGCGAGCAGTCGGCCAACTTGCGCCGCGCCGCCGAATTCGTCGAGATGAATCTCAGTCAAATGGGCAAGGACGAGCGGCGAACACGTATCGGGTACAAGGACCAGGTTTGACAGCGTCGCGCCTCGATCACCATCCAGTATTCTCTGTGTACTTAGATGAAGCAAAAGGCGTGCCGGCTCATCGACCACACGGGCGCCAACCTCGACCTGCACGAAATTGTGTGCAATCGCGCCAAGAAGATGTTTGCCGAGTTTCGCGACCTGCGCGAACACGTGCACCAGTTCGAGGCCGTCGTCGCCGGCTGCATCATTGACGCGTACCTCACCACGGGCAAGGAGATGTACACGGCGCAGGCTGCTGTCAAAATTGGGGCCAAGAAGCAAGGCGGCATTGCGCAGCTGCAGCTGCCGGCGCATAAGGCCGTCGATGACAAGAAGCTGCATCCGTTCAGCTGCGCCAAGTGCGGGCTCATCTTCAACGCGAAGCGTGGCATGCAGTTCCACTCGTGCGGCGACGACGACGCGGACAAGAAGACGAACGTGCCGACAACACTGGACCTGAAGCCGCTCGACGTGCCGGATGAGCTGTTGCCGATCCGCGAGATCAAGGACAACAAGGAGTGGTTCCGCTGCCCGCTCTGCCAGCGCATGTACACCAAGCTCGAGACGGCGAACGAACATATGCAGCGCCACAAGAAGCAGAGCGAGAAGCGCAAGGTGCACATCGAGACGAGCAACATGGACACGACGCGCCTCTCCAAGACGAGCACGCTCGCCAGCGCCAACCCGTCCGTGCAGGTCAACACGCACGAAAGCGTCCTCTTCCGCGGCAGCGGGCGCCGGCCGTGGCTCAAGCACATACAGGAGGAGTACGAGAAGCGAACCAAGGACGAGGAAGAGATGAAGGGCTAATGTGTCGATACCGCTAACAGACAGCTCTCTTCTAGCGATGGCGTGTATGCGTCCATGTCGCGTTAATACACTACTAGTACTACTATTGTGAATTTCAGCCGGTTTGGCTATTCGAGGCACCAAAACCTCGTTTTATTAAGCTAAATCGAGGTCGGACCTGGATTAGAGCGGAGCCCAGCCTCGATTTATTTTTTAAACGAGCCGCGAAATATTTTTAATAAAATGCATCACTTGCAACACATGGTGGAATTAGGATCGTAAGTCCTGGTTTTACGACTCTAGCGCGGAAGTTGCTTCAAGCGACCTCGTATTGGACCCTGCAGCTGGGTCCAAAACGAGGTCGCCATAAGCAACCTGATAAGCAACTTCCGCGCTAGAGTCGTAAAACCGACCCGGTCGCCATACAAACTTTAATACAAATGGATTGGGCCGCTTCAGTTTCTCACAAGCCGATTTGCCATGGTGCACACACAGCCTATACCCTCCAACTTGACCCGCAAGGTCCTAGCGAGCTCGCGAGAGTTCCGCTAACGAGGTCCAAATGCACTAACTGCGTTCGAGCCGTTCTACTCGAGCCCGACCCAACTTGTATTCATCCACGAGACCTCGAAGCAGACGCGATGCGCTTCGACGCCATGTATGGCCCGGACACAGGACGCCTCTACGTCGAGCTTTCCGTTCTCTCGTGGACAGCGCGTGTCAGTCCTCGCCGCCATGAGCTGCGAAGCCTTTGCGGATAAGAGCTCATCGGAGACACGCATAACTGAGCCAATTCAACAACACCATGATGACCAAGATCACTCCTCCGTTCTTGAACCCGTGGCTGAGGCCTCGCTCTATCTCAATCCTTGACAACGCGCTCATCCACATATACAACAAGCTTAAAGGCGCAGCGCATGTAGAGGGAGCTACTGGTAGTAAGAACGACGATAGTGCAGGGCGCGTCCATCGCGAGCGCCATCATGCATGCCATCTTGATGGCTCTCACTGGCTCGAACTGGTCAAGCTCAAGCCTCGATTTACTCTCGCTATAAAACTACATATTTTTATATGCTGCATTTCCCAATAAGCCTGTTATACGTATTGGTCTAAATATAAATAAGATGATTTGGCTTTTAATTTTTGAATACACGCTTTTGATTGGCTTGTTTTATCAGGAGGAGTCCGATTTACGAGGCCAAGCTCCCAAAAGTATTTTTATTGCACCGTGCAGCTCATCCTCGATCTATCCGCCGCCTGCCTCGATTTAAAAATAAAACGAGCTCGATTAAGCGCCCTTAATCGAGGGGCATTCCGACTGAAACTTACAATACTACTCTACTCTAGTCCTACGACGATGGCGTACTGGGCGGTTCATCATCGTCGACGAGGATCTTGGCGCCCGACCCGAGGATGTCGGCCTCGGTGAGCTCGAGGATGTCGTCGCCCGTCACGATCTTGGCTTGGCTGCCCTTTGCCTTCAGAACGCCCTCGACGTCGTACGAGTCGTCTTCGAACCACCCCAAGCGATCCGCGATCAAGTGGAGGTTCTCGCACTTGGGGCAGCGCACGAGCACGACGCCGTTGTAGTACGCTTGCTTGCTGATGGTCTTGGCCGCGCGCGTATCGCACACTAAATGAGGTATGAGTGCAAGGCATCGCAACACGAGGAGGCGTACCCGTGCACGTGTAGAGCATGACAAACTTGTCGCCTTCCGACTCCATGCCCGGCGCGCTCAAGATGCTGCTCATCTTGGGCCCGTCGCTGGGCGGCGTCATGGAGCTGCACGCGCGGTGGAGCATGGTCGGGACGCACGTCGGCCGCACGCAGCGCGGGGCCAAGCGGGCGGACGCGCGGAGAGCCGTCGAGCAGAGGACGCGGCGCAGCATGCTGGCAGTGCTTCGAATTGCAATGATTTCGGTTGGTCAAAGTACGCATCCGCATACTGCGATGGTATCCGGATACTCTCGAATGATCCATCCCTCGTGGCAGCGCAGGAGGACGCGGCCGCTGCCGTGGCCAAGTCCTTTGGCTTTGGCTGCAACAGAAGAATGCGATGGCAGCTCGCACGGTGGTATTACTGTGTAGGCGAATTCGGTTCTCATATCCGGATCAGAGAACAGGAGATCTTGCATGATGGGCTTGACCCAGGATGAGGCGACGCAGGTGCTGCGCTGCGTCTCCCAGCTCCAAGCCGAGTTGCCGCTGCAAAAGGCCAAGCTCAGGGTACAGTGCAGTGCTATTACTGCATGTATATCGTCGCTGCTCGTAGAGGCTAAAGGACCTGCTCGTGGCGCGGGACCCATGGCTCGTCGGGCTTGTCCAAGCCGTGGTCGCGACCCAGTCAAGCCTCTTGCCATGTCGGACAAACCCTTCTCATATCTGAAGCGACGTTCTGATGATCACCGTAGATTTGCGCGTCTTCCTTTTGATGCTGCCCGGCGACGCGTCGCGGACTCGGCGCGCCGACGGCTGCGACCCAATGTGCCTGGATCTCCTACTGACGCTGGTTGGATGTACCGGTATACTACGAGTATGGGCTCACTTGGCAATGTCGGTTTCTAGTTTCCCATTTCGCCAGACGTGGCAGCCGACGCGCTGGCTGCGTGCGCGCAGGACGTTGTCCTTGCCATCCTCGACCTCGACGCCGACCATCCTCGTGTCTTCAACGACCAGAGCTGCTAAGATCTTAGTCATGTATCGCTCATCCGAAAGAGCCACGTTGCACCACGCGCCGACTCCGTCAAGGCTGCCCGAGCCGCGTGGTGCCTCATGTTATATAACCTTTTGCTCGACGTTTAGGAAAAGTACCAGCAGGCTCGGATTAAATACAGGACATCTCTACGTAAAGCAATGTACACCGAAGTTACAAGACAGCGACGCTCGACTCGCGGTGCGACACGATGGCCGCGAGGTTGAAGTCGCTGTCAAAGTCGTTCTCCTTGTCCATGCGCTGCTTGCGCTTGATGACGACGATCGCGATTGCGACGGCGCCGACAGCCACGGCGCACGCAGCACCGAGCACGATGATCAGCGGCGACGTGCCAGTGGGATCCGCCGAGCTCTGGTTGGACACCTCGACAATCGGCGGCGACGGAGTCGTGGCGCGCGTGGACGGCACAGGCGTGGCATCGCTCTCAAGCCGGGC
This sequence comes from Saprolegnia diclina VS20, assembly GCF_000281045.1. Lineage (NCBI taxonomy): Eukaryota > Oomycota > Saprolegniomycetes > Saprolegniales > Saprolegniaceae > Saprolegnia > Saprolegnia diclina. The sequence goes on from NW_008246071.1 coordinate 154,649, forward strand.
TCCCTCGCTCGGCACCGGGATCGTCGTCGTCGTCGGAGCCGTCGTAGCGTTGACAGACATCGTGGTGGATGCAGGCGGTGTTGTCGTCGGTGCGTCAGTCGGGGCGGGCGTCGGGGCAAGAGTTGGGGCGGGTGTCGGAGCTGGTGTCGGGGCAGGCGTCGGAGCCGGCGTCGGGGCAGGCGTCGGAGCTGGTGTCGGCGCAGAGGTGGGAGCTGGGCCAGGGGCGGGACCACCGCCAAACTGGACACTGGTGGTCGCGCAGCCTTCACCACTCAGATCGACGGTCGCTGAGACGGCGCTGCCGCCGCCCGCGGGCGAGAGGGACACAAGGACGTTGCTGAGGTCGATCTCGGGGACGCTTTCAACGATAAAGTAGAAGGCTGACGCGACCATCTTGGTGGGGGACCCGTTGATCGAGACGGACCCGACACCAGTCCGTGTGTTGGTCGGCTGGAGCGCGAGCCAGTGGTTGTTGCTTCCCGCCTTCTTGCAGATCGAGATCGGGTCCGAGATCGGGCACGGCACGAAGGACCACGTCATCTTGAGGCGGCCGGGCTCGATACCGTTCGTGAGCTTCCGGAAGACCTCGGGCGAGATGTCAATGTCTTCGTCCATGCAGCCGGGGCATTGGTCGACGACGTACAACGTCTCGGTGGCCGTCGCACCCGCGCACGCACTGTCGCTGCACTTGGCCTGGATGCACATGCCGCAGCCCCGCGTGTTGTCAAAGAACTTAGGGGCAAGCGCCACGTAGTGGGTCGTTGCCGCGGCCGGGTACTTCATGAAGTTGCAGTTGCCCGTCTTGGGGTCCGAGAGGTGGTAGCCCGTGCCGTCGCCCGTGAAGCCAGCCACGGTCGCGGCGCCGGCGAGAAGAAAGCCGAAGAAGCGCATCATGGCGGCAGAAAGGGAAATGGAACGAGCGAGCGAGACCAGTCGCTGAACGACCGAGGCGAGTGCCAGCGTGTAGCGCAGGCGTTGCTCACACGACGTATCGCAGCAGGTTGAATGTGCGCATCGATGGACAGGCTAAATGCACCCAACGGTTTCGCATGATTGCTATCAACCCCACGGTGCAAAACCACGACTGCGACCTCTCGTCGAGTGTGCCTGATTAGCTACATTGTATGTATTCCAGAGCCACGAGCCAGAGCCACGGCTACCAAATACCTCCTTCCTCGTCGAGTGCTTGGTTGGCGCAACCCGAAGGCTACCACAGAACACTCTGGATCGCGATCGGACTGCATCTCGGGACAGTCTCCTTCGTGTCAGACCAATGCAAGTAGCTTCCTCTGGAGCGCTGACATCTCTGCGGGCGTTATGGGATCTGCCGCTGTCTCGAGCCGGGGATATCTCGACCTGGTCCCTTGTTCCATGCGATCATCTTGGCCATAAAAATAGGCACCCAACGACGGGAGCGACACACGACCCACGCATCCGCGCCGCGTCCTTTGCGCGGCGACGCGAGCGCGGTGTCTAAGGCGCCATGCGACGGCTGAGATACTCTTTCGACAACTACGTGGCAACGCTACGGCTTCGAGTAGCAAACACAGCACGCAGCGCAATAGAGTGGCGTGTGATTAGCCACTCGGCGCGCGATTCCGACGTGCGGGGTGGAAAGATGATCGGCCGAGCGGTATACAAAATCCAAGACACCGCGCGTCATTGATACCACCAGCATATCCGGATCCGGTTGGGTTTCGGCCTGTCGACACGCGCCAGCGATGGCGACTTTGCACATTCTTGAAGCATGGAAGCTTCCGCGATGGCATCTGCTTGTCATGTGCACCATCGTTGCACGACGAGTTTGTTGCACTTGGGCAGGCAGGAGGACGAGGATGCATCGGAGGAGCTCGAGACGTGGTCCGTTGAGCTAAAGATAGAAAGCTCCATGAACGCTGCCGAGCTGCGCGCGATCCGCGAGGCCTTCAATGCGCGGTATGCGACCAAACGGCCGTGGCCGCTTCGCATCGCCAAGCCCGTTGTGGCGCTGCCGCCGGCCACTCTTCCTACTGCTATAACCACTACAAGTAATGCATTGGCGGCGTCTCGGCCGCCCAGCCCCGTGCGCGCGCCGCCTGTCTTTGAGAGTGTCGCCTTTTGCCTCCGCGAGACCATCAACCGTGGGTTTGGGTTCCTCTTTGACCGCATTGGTAACTCGATGGTGGTCCTGCGTGTCGACGACGCCGCCCTCTCGCTCACGCCAGGTAGAATGACGAATGGTTGTACGCCATCGAGTCGTCTTCCGTGGTAGGCAGCGTGCTCATCTCGATTGACGGCCGTGTCGTCGATCTCGACGGGACGCAAGGGATCATCATGGACGATGCTGCGTATCCGACGGACGACGCCAAGCGCGAGGGCATCCAGCTTCAAGTGACTGCCTCCTGCCTTATCTGTCCCATCCCAAGCGCCTCGTACGATAGATGATCAACCTCTTCAAGGCCCATGGCGTCACAGCCAAAACGACGTCGACGTGTGTCGCGAGGTTCGTATCGGCGCCCATCTTGCTCGCGCAAGTCGAGAAGCTCCATCCCCGCAGTCGACTGCAGCGCTGGGGCCGCGTCTTCCTCAAGCTCGAATGCGGCTACCTCAATTGGTTCACGACCGAGGAGGCGGCCAAGGCGACGAATGTCGAGATGCTTCAGCACTCGGTCGTGTCGTTTGTCGTCGTACACTGCGACGTCACAGCGCATGGGGACGTCGGCTTTGTCGTCTCGGAGCACGCACCCGTTTCGCCCGAGCGGCCGCCAACGACCGCCGATTCTACCGAGGTAGCCATGGGCCCAGGTCAAGCGCCATTGGAACACATCGCATGCGATGACGAAGACGACGAGGACGACGAGGACAAAGAAGCAAAGGAGAATCTCGCGTTGTTGGAAGCCGCGCTGCCCAAGTCCAAGTACATTCTACCCAAGCGCGTCATTGCCAAAGCGCCGCGGTCGGCAACGTTTCGCGTGTCGTCGACCGCGCTCCGCGACGAGTGGCTGCGCCAGATTCGTGCTGCGCAGAACTTCCGCGCCGAGGACTTTATGTCTACGGATGCAGCTGTAGACGCGACCCCGTAATCGAGTAACGTGACGCGTTGGCGTCCAGCGTCAGCGTCGTGACGCCGAGAAACACACTGCTGTCGCTGTAGACAGCGGTCGGCATGGGACTTGTTGACGGCGTCGCGTCCATGACATCGCCCAATGGCCACAGAAGCGCTTGGCCGTTGCGCCAGACACGCTCGACGGCGGGCGACATGTGAATTCGCGGCAGGTGCTGAAGGAGGGCTTCCGGTGGCGTCAACACCAAAGTTCCATCCTATCAACTGTTTAGCGATCTCGAACGCTCGGTGTGCAGCGTACCTGGACGCCGCGCTCGACTTGCTCGAGCGTCACGCTCGACTCGTGCGTGAGGCCGTTGCTGCGTGTGCGGTGGAGCGCGGCGAGCGTCGCGCCGGCGGGGATGTCGCCGTTCTGCACGAGAAGCACCTCGCCGCACTCGCGCGCAATCGACCGGATGTACGTGCCCTCGCTGCAGTCGACCGAGATCGTCGCCTGCAGTGCCAGCGATCATTGAGGCCGTGTACATGGCGGGAGAAGAGGGACCTCGGGGTAGTCGCCGGGCGTAAATGTGTGCAGCTGAATGCTATTGACCGTCACGTGCCGCAGGGGCACGTCCTCCAGCGTCGCCTGAGCATGATGAGCAAATGGCGCTGTATACGATAGAGCTCGTACTTTGCCGGTGCGGGCCAAGTGGTAAAGCCGCTCGCCGTCGACGCGGATCGCGCTGACCACCGGCGGGCGCTGGATGATGTTGCCGACAAACCTAGGCGTCGTCATGTTGCATGCAGAAGCTGTAGGGACGGAAGCGCACCCTCGAAGTGCAGCCTCGACGCGGGCGTGTGTCAGCTCGGGCACAGGGCACTCGAGGAGAACGATGCTACAACAAGAGGTGGCTGGATCAGCTCGGTTGCATGGCGCTGGCGGCGACGCACCCCGTAATGTCGTCCGAGTCGGTCGTCACGCCGAACCGGATCGTCCCGTCGTAGGCCTTGGCCTTGTGCAAGAACTACGCGCCATGGGCTTGGATAAGATGCGGTCGATGCCGTCGAAGGACCTGGATGAACTTGGTCGCGCGGTTCACAGCGATCGGGAGGACGCCCGTGGCCATCGGATCGAGCGTTCCTGCGTGGCCAATGTGCTTGGTCTTGAGGAGGTAGCGCAGCTTGGCGACGCACGCGTGCGACGTCATGCCCTTTGGCTTGCACAGGTTCAGGAAGCCATGCTCGAGCATCCTGCGCAATGGACGGTCAGATAATCAATGGCAAGGATGAAAACACCCAACTTTGACCAAGATACGCCAAAACGAGAGGTTTTATTGTTCGGGTTCCTGCTTGCTAGTACTGTTGGCATCCGACTTGCCACGCCCACGACGGCCACGGCCCGTCGACGGTCGACCGTCCCGCTCGCCGTCTTGCTTGGCTTCACCATTGGTCGGCGCCGTGTCGGGTCGGGGAACACGGATGTTCCGCCGCGGCGCCCGCTCGCTCTTGGCCGGCGTGGCATCGGCTTCGGCCGCCGTGGCGTCGTTGCTCGCAGCAGCCAGTTGGGCAGGCTGGGTCGAACCACGGCGCGATCCACGACGTGCCGGTCGATCGACAGGTGTGCCATTTGCCGTGCTGCCCGAATGTTCACCAACCGAGCTACGCTCGTTCGATTGCTTTCGGGGCTTGCGCGATTGACTGCCCTTCTTCAAGGCGACTTCTGGAGCAGCACCATCGTCAACAGCACTATCATCCACGGGTACCGGATCTGCCAAAGCCCGAGGCTTCTTGTCGCGTCGCTTCTTGGGCGCCGGTGTCTTCTCTTCGACGGCCTCGGGCAACGGAGTTGTCTCTTCCATGTCCGGCGTGGCGATGGCCTGTCGTGCTGGGTGGGGCTTGCGGTGCTTGGAGGCGCCATTCGACGGCGATGGTGTGTTATTCTTCTGGGGCTCGCGGGCCATCTGGCGCGGCGACAAGGGCTGCGTGTAGCTGGCGTCCGCCGTGTTGATCTTGGTTGCATCCGTGCTGAGGTGAATCGAAATCGCCGAAACACGCTGGGGCACCTTGACCACGTCGAGACCTTCTTCCAGAGGCTCGTAGATCTCTTCGATGCTGACAGTCGAAATGTGGACCACCGAGTGCACACCCGCCAGCGTCGACTTCACCATCTCGGCCACAGTCACGGCGTTGACGATGGCCGTGTCGTGGGCGGTCACGACGACAGGGCCGTTCCGCAGCAGCTTCTTCACGATCGCGAGGTACTTCTTCTTGTCGTGGTATCCACGAGCGAGCTCGCCGACAAGGACTTCGTTGGGCGCAGAGGGCTTGGTCGTCGGCTTGGCCTTGCGGTACTTGTCCATCGCGTCCGTCCTCACAAAATGGTTTGTCCCTTCGCTCCCTGCCGGATAAACAGTCCACCCTGTTCATGAATAGCTTTCTTTTTGTATACAGCAACGGGGCATAGATGATTGGCTGCTTTGTATCCGGATGAAAGATTGGAATCAAACGTCTTCTTATTTGTATGCAATACTTGGCCCAAGCTAATGGTTGTTTTCGGCATGCCGCGGCAAGGGTGCCACTTTTTCGAGTCCGATGCCGAAAAGAGAGTGGGAGAGTGAAGAGAGAGGATACTCATCTTACGTGGCAGCCTGGGCAGCGCTGAAATTTGCGCTCCAATGACACTGACAATTTCAGCACGTTTGGTCGCAAACTGCCGTATATTCGCTCTACTTACTATCTAGACGATGGCTACGGGAGAACTAGTACCATCCCTCGAGGTCGCAGAGTCCATGAGGAGCCAAGAGAGTCCATGAGGAGCCAAGAGAGTACGCACCTCCTAAAAATACCAAAAGGCACCGGCGGTTAGCAAACTGGTGGGTGGTCGTGACACTGTCCAGTACGACAATATGATCAAGCACAACGTAGCAATAAGCTACTCGCGCGCCGACATTCCGGAGCTGCAGAGCAAGATTGAGCAAGCCAAGCAGGTCGTCGCGGATCGCTACGCCAAGGTTAGCGCTCTTGAGGCGCAGAACGCTGCGAGCCAAGCCAAAATCCAGCAGCTTGAGAAGGACGCCGAATCGGTCGCACTTCTCAAGGAAGAGGCGATGCTCGGGCGACACAAGCTGCAGCGCCGCTTCTCTGATGTCGGTGGCCACGAAGAGACGCTCAAAATACTCATTTCAGCGCTTGCAGAGACGAAAGCGGAGGTCGCTCGCTTGCGCCGTACGACGCCTCCTGTGATAGGCGACCAACTCACGTGGTATTGGCTCTTAGAGGAGAAGGCGCATTTGGTCAACGGTCGAAAAGACATGGAGAAGGAGGTAGCGGGCCTTCAGGGCGCTATCGCCAAGTCCCAAGCCAAGAGCGAGTCGTACAAACAAGTGTACAACCAGGTAGTGACCAAGCAGCGGGACGTGGAGGCCAAGCTGCACCAGATCGCGACCTTCTTGACGGCCACAACATAATCAGAAGTAGTGGATAGTTTTTTTGGTTTATGGTTTATCGTCGACAATCGACCTCATAAGTTATCGTTGATGGTGTGTGCTTTTTCTATAACGACAGCGCACGTAGAGCGCCGTCATTTCAAACAAAAGCAAGTTGGTTTCGGCGGAATATAAGTTTTAACCGGAGTCCGTGCGATGGTGGCGCAGAACCACCGGGCGAATTCGCCAACGTGTTTTAGTATCTGCTACTAGTATGTCGCTGATGAGAATGTACGATACCTTTCCAAGACAACAATCAGTCGGGCGCTGTTCGTCATCTAACTATAGAAGCATCGCGGGGTCGCTATGGCATTACTTTTGACCGCTTGGTACAGGTTGGATTCACCAGGCGGAGATACCGAATGCACGTTCGTTCTCTTGCTCGCTACGACTACGGGATCTACTCGCTCCGACTACGGGATCTACTCGCTCCGACTACGGGATCTACTCGCTACGGCCGTAAAATCGACGAATGAGATGGAGGTGCCGAGGCAAAAACCAACGTCCCCATCCTGACCAACCACTGTTTGTCCGGAAAAACTCCGGGGTTGGCCGCTCGAATCGGAGGTGGTGCAGCAAGAAGAGACGCTCGCTGCAATCGAGACACGGGCTGCTGGGGCTCGAGTGGGGTGGGCTTGCTCATCGCGAAGAGCATTTTCGGTTTGATGCAGCGCAATGCGCGTCATATTCTGCAGTTCCCTGGATCGAGACTGATGGTTAGCACAGAAGACGGCGTGTGTATTACGATAGCACTGCATCGGTAAGGATGCTGTGCCGCCAATAAGCCCGTCGGCGTCTGCATATGGCCTACTGTGTACACTCTATCTCTTAACCCACTGAAATTGCTTGCGCGCCTTCTTCTGACCGGGCTTCTTGCGTTCGACCATTCTCGGGTCACGCGTCATGAAGCCAGCCTTCTTGAGCGGCGCGCGGTTGTCCGGGTTATACTTCTCCAGCGCGCGACTGATGCCGTGGCGCACGGCGCCGGCCTGGCCGCTGAGGCCACCGCCGCGGACGTTGGCCATCACGTCGAAGTGACCGAGGCGCTTGATCTCGAGGAACGGAAGGAGGAGCTCGTGGCGGTGCGTGTCGCGCGTAAAGTAGTCGACCATGTCCATCTTGTTGATGCGGACCGTGCCCTTGCCCTCTTCGGCGGCGGGCTTGATCCACACACGCGCATTGCTCGTCTTGCGGCGGCCCGTGCCATACGCACGGCCAAGCTCGTCAATCTCGACAACGCGCGTGATCTGGAGCGCAGCGTGCGCTTCCTGGCGCTTGCGGCGCGCCTCGAGCTTCTCTTCTTCCTTGAGGTCGATGACCGTGCGGACGGCCTGGAGCCACGTCGCGGTACCATCCTCCGTCGCCGCGTCGAGGTCGCCGTTGAAGCCGAGCCACGTGTCCGGGTCGGTCTCGTCGTCGTCTTCGACAGGCGTCTTGCTGTCGTCGCCCTTGGCGCTCGTCGAGAAGGCTGCGCTGGTCACGCGCACCACGGGGCGCGCGGTCAGGCGCAAGCCGGCCACCGCTCGAGCCAACATCGCAACTTGAAATCGAGGTTTGTGGGGCATTCGAATGGTCAAAAGAAACCAGCCAATCACAGGAGACGGCTAAACGCACGCCTCTTTAGCCCGCGACGCGCTCGATCCTCACTGCTCGCTCGCTGCGATCGTATCTCGGCATGGCTCGCCAGATACAAGGCCAAGGTACACGGTTGCGCAGGTTGCAGTGCGCGGTGCCCGTCGTCGGCGAGCGCGTCCAAGGGTATCCCGTCCTGGGCAGTGTAGCAAGGCGGCGGCGGGAAAACCTCTTACAATGAATATCGCGCCCAAGAGGTTGCGCACGTGAAATTACTGGAGGTGGCGCCGTTCAGTCTACAGAGGGAGCAGAATTTTGTTTTTTAATGACGGGGTTTTAGGTGTGAAGAAGTATATTTTTATTGCGCATGTTCAGTTAGAAGAGGGAATATTGGGCTTGTCCCGGTTGCCATTGATTGCCCCATTTCCAAGCGACCATGGCGAGCAAGTTCTGGGGCGGGTCGTCCTCCGAGTCGGACAGCGGTAGCGAGAGCTCGAGCTCGAGCGAAGTCGATGTGAAGATCGCTGCCAACCGCTGGGCGGTGGACTCGGACTCGGACTCGGATGAGGACGTCCGCGTCGTCGTCTCGGCCAAGGACAAGGCGCTGGCGGCGCTCCAGACGGCGTGCGCGCTCATCACCAACTTCCTCAAGATCAACGACTGGAGCAAGATCCAGGGCGAGTTCGATGTCATGGCCAAGACCATGGACAATGCCAAGGCCAAGCAGGCCATCCAGGCCAACGGGTACCCCAAGTACTACATCCGCGTCATGGCGCAGCTCGAAGATGCGATGACGACGTCGCTCAAGAACAAGTCGGACAAGAAGATGAGCAAGGAAAACTCCAAGGCGCTTATCCGCATGAAGGGCAAGATCAAGAAGCACAACGAAGCCATTGTCAAGCAGCTCGAGGAGTACCGTGCCGACCCGTCGGCCTTTGAGAGCGAGCCCGAGAGCAGCTCGTCGAGCGACTCGAGCTCCGACTCGGACTCCGACTCGGACAAGGACAGCGACGATGACTCGGACGACGATGACTCGGAGAAGGACAGTGCCTCGGACGATTCGGACAAGTCCTCTGGCAAGTCGTCGGACGACAAGGACTCGGACGACGACGACTCGGACGACGATGATAACTCGGACAACTGGGCCTCGAGCTCGAGCTCGAGCTCGTCGTCTGACGACGACGACGCCAATGTCAACCTCCTCAAGGGCCGTGCGCGTTGGTTGAAGGCGACCCCTGCCGTGAACACGAAGGGCCCTAAGGTCAAGGGCCCCAAGGCGCCCCGTGCCGAGAAGGTCAAGGTCGTCGCCGAGGCCAAGAAGCCTGCGGCTGAAGAAGACCTCAAGCTCTCCAAGAGCGGCTTTGACAAGAAGATCAAGGAGGTCATCGCCCTCCGCGGTAAGCGCGGTACGGACATTGGTGAGCAGCTCTCGGCGCTCCGCAAGCTCGTCCAGTACTCTCGCCGCCTCGGCCCCGCCCGTGAGCTCACGGCCACCATGTACATGGTCGGTGCCACGATGTTTGACACGTCGAGCAAGATCGACAAGGTGCTCTCGACGCGCCTCTGGAAGCAGGCACACAGCGACATGCAGACGATCCTGGACCTCCTCGAGAAGAACGCGGGCTTTACGCTCGCGCCGCTCACGTCCGAGGACCAGGCCGACATCATCCGCGTCACGGCGTCGCGCAACAACGCCGACGCGAATGCTGACGACGAGGAAGACGACGACTCTGTCGCGGACCACCTCCCGGTCGCTGGCTCCAAGGGCGTCATCAAGGTCTCGGGTGACCTTGCCGCGTTCATCGAGCGCCTCACGGACGAATACACCAAGAGCCTTCAGCAGATGGACCCGCACACGGCCGAGTACATTGCGCGCCTCTACGACGAAGCGCTCCTCTCGGAGCTCGCTCGCCGCGTCCAGGCCTACTACGTGCGCATCACCGACTTTGTCCGCGCGGCTGCCGTTGCGCTCATCCGCGCCGAACTCATGTACTACAAGCACGAGTCGATCGCGTCGGCGCTTCACGTGTCGAACGCCAAGCGCGCCAAGTACGGCGAGCCTGCCCTTTTGCACCCGGCGTCCGAGTCGACGACCGCCAAGGCCGTGCCCATCAAGGAGTACAACCCGTCGCTCGTGCACCCGGCGTCGATCCTCGGCCAGCCGACGGTCGAGGTTGCGCCGCTTGACATTGAGAACGAGCTCAACGACCTCTGCCTCTTTGTGTACAAGCACGCGGACGACCGCAGCAAGACGCGCGCGATGCTGTGCCACATTTACCACCACGCGGTCCACGACCGGTTCCACGAAGCGCGCGACTTGCTCCTCATGTCGCACTTGCAGGAGACGATCGTGCACACGGACATTGCGACGCAGATCCTCTTCAACCGCATGATGGCGCAGCTCGGCTTGTGCGCCTTCCGCTCGGGCTTGATGTGGGAAGCGCATGCGTGCCTCTCGGAGATCTGCACGGGCTCCAAGACCAAGGAGCTCCTCGCGCAGGGCCTCGCGTCGTTCCGCCACCAGGAGCGCGACCCGGACCAGGAACGCCTCGAGCGCCGCCGCCAGGTGCCGTACCACATGCACATCAACTTGGAGCTGCTTGAGCTCTGCCACTTGACGTCGGCCATGCTGCTTGAAGTGCCCAACATGGTGCTCTCGCGCACCCAGGACCGTCGCCGCGTCATCTCCAAGGCCTTCCGCAAGCTCCTCGAGTTCCACGACCGCCTCGTGTTTGCGGGCCCGCCCGAGAACACGCGCGACCACATTGTGTCGGCGGCCAAGGCCATGGCCCAGGGCAACTGGCAGTACAGCAAGGAGCTCATCTGCGGCCTCGCAGTTTGGGACCTCTTCCCCGGCGCCGGTGTCTCGGAGCGCGTCAAGGCCATGGTTCAGCAGAAGATCCAGGTCGAAGCGCTTCGCTCGTACCTCATGGCCTTCTCGGATGCGTACGAGGCGCTCAACCTCGCGCAGCTCTGCGCCATGTTTGGCCTTGACTCGAAGACCGTCCACAGCGTCGTGTCCAAGATGATGATCAACGAAGAGCTCCAGGGTGCGTGGGATCAGGGCTCGCAGTCGATCGTGCTGCACAAGGTCGAGCGCACGCGTCTCCAGCTGCTCGCGCTCCAGCTTTCGGACAAGATTGGCACGCTCGTCGAAAACAACGAGCGCATGATGGACTTGCGCTCGGCGGCGCTGAGCACCAAGGACGAGGCCTCGAATGCGGGCAACCGCCGCCCGAACGACAACCGCAGCGCCAACAACGCGCGGCCCAACAACGCCAAGGGCAACTCGAACGCGATGCGCGGCAACAGCAACAACAACAGCAACAGCACCGCGACCAACACCAAGGGCACGAGCAAAGCCACGAGCAAGCGGTGGTAAACAGTCGACTAGCAGCAGGCAATAAACTAAGAAGAATTCAATTTTATTCAGTGCATTTTGGACCTGCCGCCACCGCGTCTTCTCCCTTCGTCACGCGCCGCGAGCTTGCATTTGGTGTGGGCAGCATTCGATGCTGCAGCCATCAAGTCTGTACTTGATTTTTATTTGATTATCGTATTATAAGATCTTATTCCTAGTTGTTGTATATCCAATGCGTCTGGCACGTTGCCTCGCCCTGGCTGTTGTAGTTGGAGGTGGCGTTGACGAGTTGGCGGACGCTGTTGATGGGGTAAGTCGGTGAAACGCAAGACGATGGCTCTGCAAGTGGCTCCATCTCGGACGAGGCGAGCGAGTCCAAGTCGTCTGTCGAGTGCGGCGGTCCATTCGACCACAAAGAAGCTCGAGTTGGCTGCTGCAGAGTCGCGAGAAGCGAGTCGTTGGAGGCGATGGCGGCGTGAATCTGGGTCTCGAGGCTCTTGACCCATGTTTGGAGCTCCGAAATCGTCGTCTTGTTCTTGGCAATGGTGGCGTCGGCGTCGACCAAGTGCATCTTGATGTGCTGCACCTGGGCCTCCTTGCGTGCAAGGCGGCGCTCCATCTTCTCCCGCAACGCAGTGATCGTATCGTCGCGCCGAAGGACGCGGTGTGCGAGCTGGATCGCGCGCTCGTTGGCAGCGCCCAGCGCGTCGTTGGAGGTTCCTGCTGCTTGGGCCTTCAGGCTCGTCACTTGCTCCGAGAGCTGCGCGATCGTGCCGTCCTTTTGAGCGACCGTGTCGGCGAGGACCGTCTCGGTCTTGATGAGTTGCTCGTTGAGCTCCGCAATCGTAGTCTTGTTTTCGGCAATAACGGCGTTGGCGTCAACCAAGTGCATTTTGAGGTGTTGCACTTCAGCCTCCTTGCGTGCAACGCGGCGCTCGAGCTTTTCGCGGAGCGCAGCGATCGTGTCGTCGCGCCGAAGGACGCGGTGCGCAAGCTCCAGCACGTGGTCGTGGGCAGCATGGAGCTTCTCGGTCATGGCAGCCAAAGTAGCTTGGTGCTCGGCTTGCAAACGGTCGATCTCCATCTTGTGGTCGCGTGCCAAATCCGATGCAGGACGCGCGATCGGCGTGTTGCTGGTGCGAGGTGCAGAGCGCACCGCAGTGGCAGTAGTGGAGCGTGTAGCTGGCTTGGGCGTGGACTTGGCCGCCGACTTGGTGGTGGCGGGGCGGCGGAACGGGTGCGAGATGCGGAGTTGGGCTTCGAGCGCCGCCATGCGACGGGCCTCCTTGTCCTGGTGGTACGTTGCGCTGTAGAGAGTCATGTTGCTTCGATCGATGAAATGGAAATGCGATGCAGAACGCTTCTTCTACCTCGATGGTAAAAGCACAAAGTTGTCCTTTACACTGCAAAGGCGAGCTTCTAGTCAGTAAACCATTCCGGAGCTTTCGGGGATTAGGGTAGGGCTAGGTTTCGCGCTTGTCTTCCAGCGACAACCTCAGCATTTAGCATCACCTTCCCTGTGAAAAGTCCATGCCTTCTTCATCGTTTGTGCGATGCAATGCTGCGTACATGGTACCCAAGGGCAACGAGCCTGCACCGGTCCTCGTACTGCGTCCACCAAGTAATGCGCATTCCCAGTCTCTGTCATTCACTGTACGCTTTGTGCAGAGTTGTGGCAACATTATAGCATGCACGTAGTGTAAGGAGAAGGGTTTCAATGACGGTCGCGTGCGCTACCGACGACATGTGCTCTATTCGACCTTGGCCTTGGGCGACGTCGAGACAGCGGCCTTCGTGAGGCTCAAGTCCAGTCGGAAGAGCACCATGCAGACGACAAAGAAGGCGAAGAAGCCGCCAATCAAAAGGAGCGGCTCGCGGTACAAGAAGCGCGACGGGTACTCGAACGTGACCGTGAACGGCACGTTGTGCTGCGCGACGACGTTGGTCTTCTTGAGGATGACCACGGGGCGGCCGACCATGGCCGTGTCGAGGTACGTCTGGCGCGTCGTCTCGCCCTGGACGTCGACAGAAAACGGCACGTGCACCTTGATGTTGCGCGCGCCTTCGGGCAAAATGACCTTGAGCGTGAGGTCGTCGACCGACGCGCCGTCAATGCACGTCGAAAAGTCCATCTCGAGCTTGTAGGTTTCGCCCGACCGGAAGAGGACAGTCTGCGTCGGGACCGAGTAGCCGAGGTAGTACTGCGTCTTCCAGCCGCCAAAGAGCGGGAAGCGCGCGTTGAGCTCGAGCTCGGTGCGGGACGTCGTCTGGCGCATGCGCGACGTCGTGATGTTGCCAATCTGGTCGCGGTAGTAGACGTTGAGCACGTCCTTGGGCAGCGTCGCCGTGAACTGGCGGAACGACGCCGACGGCATCTGCATGTAGTCGAAGCGCGAGAAGCCGCCCTTGAGCACCGCACCCGAGTGCGACAAGTCGACGACCTCCTCGGTACTCACGCGGCCCCACAAGCTCACTTCGATCTCCTTTGTGAGCGTCGTCATCGTCATGAACGGCGCATGGTTCTTGAAGTGCACGACGAGCGACTTGGCAAACGCCAACGACCCATACGCCGCCACGTCCGCGTACGGACCGTACGTGAGCGTCGTGCCCTTGAGCGAGACGGGCGCGAGCTCCGAGTACTGCTCGACGCGGCTCGACGCGAGCTTGACGCGCGTTGTCTGCGTCGTCGTCGCATACGGCGACAAGAACAAGTGCTGCGCCGTGAACATTACAAGTTGGTCCTCGGCCTGCGTGATCTCGGCCGGGTACGGCACCATGACGCGGCTGTAGTGCGAAATGATCTTCAAGGAGCCTTCGTCGCCCTTGGCAATCGGCGACTTCAAGTGCACCGTGTAGAGCTGCGCCTGTTTGGTCGCGTCGAGCTTGCCCTTGACGACGTCCAGCGCCACGTTCTTGTCCGCCTTGGCCGTCAAGAGCGCCAAGTGCTCGTCCAGGTACAGAGGAATCGCGACTTCGTACGTCTTGACCGACGCCGCATCATCAGCGAACGTGATGTCCACTTGGCTCTTGGCCACGTGGCGCGTCAGGTCCCAGCTGCGCTTGACCTAGCCCAAGCTGCATGTCATTCGAGAGCTCGGAAGAGACGCATCTTCATGCGCAGAAGCGTACCGACTTGTTGATGATCTCCGCCTGCGAGAGGCCCATGCAGCAGCACAGCGCAAAGATGGCCGAGACGACCGCGGAAGGACGCATGACTTGCTCGACGAAAGTGTGCGGTTGGCAAACCGAAAGGCCCTCGCTCGTGACAAACCTCCAAGAATCGATGTCCGGATAATTGTATCCGGACATACCTGTTCGGATAGCGCGTCCGGTTGCCCGCAGTGACGTGGCCGCAGCGGGATCGCCCCATGCCACTCATGACCAGATCCAAGCACATCGTGAGCACGAAGTGAACGGTCGTGAAGCAAAAGCTTGGATACTAGCTAAAGAGGTGGTAGGTAATTGGTAGAAGCAACTCGTTCGCTTCAATCTAAGTCACTAAGTGCTGACGGGGTACAGTCCTTTTGCTGACCTGCTCGTGCGGTGTGGTCAAGCGATGTTGGCTCGTGAGGCTAGCATTCGTTCTTCCGTGGGCTTTGTCCTGGCTTGACCTTGCTACGCGACTGGGCTCGTGCCTCGAGGCAAGCGCCGCCCGGACCAAGCTGCAGTCCTTCCTGGCGAGCAGCAAATCAAAGGTAAAACCGAGCACGAGCTCATGGCATCTCAAAAGATAGAGTGCTCGATTCGATGGGCGTTCTTGTGCGAGCGATAAGAATACGGAAGTGCTTCTGACGACATTATGAGCCTTGCTGAAGTCGAGTTTCCCTACCAACGTTGTTCGTCGAATATGCACGCTCGTCAAGTACAGTACAACGAATGCCCTTGGTACACGAATAGCTGCCTACTCCTTACCTGCACTTTGTTGTGTGTGGTCTGCACCGCGGGCGCTATCACAACTTGCATACAAGAGCATCGCTTCGGATATACTCTAGTATGTAGCAGCACCATCGGTCTGGTGCTGTCCAACTCGACTGACGTGGCGCGCCAACAGAGCTCAAGCAAGACCAAGCCAACGCTCGCTCTGTCACCAATTGTGCCATGTAGCAGCTTTTTACGGCGATACGTGGCTTCGCCGTTGCTGCACAGCCTCGCGTAATACGCGCCGTCATCCCAATCAACTCGGATTTCTTCGTGGTACCTGCACGCGATACAAGCCTCGCGACTGCGTTGGCAACGCTGTGCCGTGCTCATTGACGACGTGGGTACAGCGCCATGAACTCTCTTTGCATTCCGCTGTCGAATGCGGCACATCGTTCGCAAATCAAAATGACTGGGAGATTCCGCCCATCGAACCGCAACTCGATCCTCGCATTCTTTCCGCGTATCCTACAGCAAAATGATATTCCTCCTTGGGCCACAACCATGAACCTCGCATCTCCATCGGCCGCGACGCGTCGTCAAGCCAGCAACGCGAAGGTTCGGCGAACATGCAACGACCTCCTTGTGTTCCGAGCGCGTTCGTCGTTGGTTTATATCGGCGGGATGTCGCGGACGGCGAAACCCTCTCGCCATACAAACGCCAGGAGATGGCGACCGGGCAAATCAACGCCTCACTGGATCCCTGCCACGGAGCGAACCCAAAGTTGTCCGTCCATCATGGCGCATGCATACTGCCAAAGCTCTCGCAGAGACGAGGTCCAACGCGCTACTGCTGCGGTCCTGCCGACCGACTCGCTACCGCATCTGGCGGCAGAGAAGTCATGTATCGCAGCGCCCAAAGGCAATCTCGACGTACACCGCATGTGATTGGTCCAAATCCCGTCGAAAATCTATTTTTAGCTTCTGAGGCGCCATTCGGAATGAGATCCAGAAATCGTCCGCAGATGTAGAATGCATGGCGCTGAGATCATGCGCGCGCGTCGAGTCAGCTGCCTCTGTGCACCACCTACACATTGCATCATTCCTGCAACAGCGCCGCCACGCACACGCCATGGCCAAGTTTTTCCGAAGGAGCTCGTCCAAAATGGGCGGTCTGCGCGGCGACGATGTGACCGCAAGCATGCCCCGCGAGCGGGTGACGCTCTCGGGCGTCACTGCGTCGGCGGTCACCGCCTCCAACTACTCGAGCTATCAGCTCGATACACTTCACGAGACGGTCGCGAGCATGAACAAGCAGCTCGACGAGTACAAGCGCGAGACGATTGCACGACTCGACCACGTCGAGGGCTCGGTGCGCGAGAGCACGCGCCGCGCCATCTCCAACCAAGCGACCAACCATATTGTACCGGCGAAAGCGTACCGCGACGAGCCAACCGGTTTTGAAAATACCTCGGACGCGCCGGCGCCGTCGATGGCGATGGACGCTGCGGTTGACGAGATGAAGCGCCACGTCGACGGTATCCGCCGCGACGTCATGATGGAGCTCCATACGACCAAATACGACCTGCTCAAGGAAATGACGATGCTCCGCGGCGCTGTCATGCAGCTCGTGGATGCCATGCATCAACAGTCGACTCCGCGAGCAGTGGCGACCCCGCTGCTTCGCACGGAAGATCGCAAGCTCAGCGTCATGTCGGACGCGACTGTTTCGAGCGAAGCCGACTCGGAGGACTCGACGCACGAAGAGCCCGAGGTCTTCGAACCCAATCCTAAGGTGCCGTACCTTCCGGCTGCCAGCCGCACGCCGTCCCCGCCCAAGCGCGAGTCCACAGTCTTCCGCGAGTCGACGCGGGCCTCGTCCAAGCTCAGCCGTGAGTCGTCCAAGCTCAGCCGCGAGTCATCCAAGCTCAGTCGCGAGTCGTCCAAGCTCAGTCGCGAGTCGTCCAAGTTGCTCTTTCGCGAATCGACGCGTCAGCCCATCAAAGACCAGGCGCTCACGCAGCCGTGGGAAAACGTCTTGAACCAGCATTTGCCGTTCCTCAACACGCAGCGGCCCGCCATGGAGATGCTGCCGTCGACGCGCACGTGGGCCATCAACCAGTATATCAAGTGGGCGCAGGATGCGGGCCCGACCAACGAGTCGCGTGTGCTCAACGTTGTCGGTGGCGCCGGCGCCGGCAAGTCGACGCTACTCAGCCACCTCGTGTCCAACTACCCGGAGCAGATCATGGCGAGCCACTTTGTGCGCTACGACGAGCGCCACGCACCAAGTGCGATTCTCATGTCGCTCGCGCACCAGATTTCGTGCAAATTGCCCGACTATCAGCAGCAACTCGTGCGCCTCAACCTCCCGTACCTCATCCAAGAACCCGACCCGATTGTGCTCGCGACCAAGCTCCTCATCGAGCCGCTGCGGTCGATGCCGGCGCCGCTCGAAAGCCAAGTCATCGTCCTCGACGCGGTCGATGAGGACGTCTCGACTCCGGGCGCCAACCTCATCTCGCTGCTGGCGGACGTCGCGCTGGAGTTTCCGAGCTGGGTCCTCTTCCTGCTCTCGTCTCGCCTCGTCGAAAGCGTGTTGAAAGCGCTGCCGGCCCACGACGTGCTGCACTTTCATATGGAGCACCGGCCGTTCGCCGCCGACTGCACGATCGCAGTGCAGTCGGTCATGGACAAGCACGGCCTTGACGACAAGAACATCCTCTTCCTCCTCAAGGCCAAGAGCCAAGGCAGCTTCTTGTACCTCCAGTTCGTCGACCAAGCGTTCTCGATGATCCACTCGGAGATTGACGCGGGCATGATCCTCGAGCTGCCCAAGACGCTCCACGAGATTTACGACCAAGTGTTTGAAGAAAAGTACGGGAAGGGCCGGCGCCGCGTGTGGCAGAAGGTGCAAGCGGTCCTCGAAGCCATCGTCGGCGCGGCCACGATCTCGCACGAGAAGAACGCGTGTCCGTTCGTGACCGAGTCGGACGTGCAGCACATATTTAAGCTCGGCCAGCCGGATCTCGCGCTCATTGCGCGCTCGTTCGAGGACATTGTGACCGTCGACGAAGACACGGGGGTGTACCGGCTGCAGTCGAAGGGCCTCTTTGACTACCTCGTCGACACGGCGCGGTCCCAGGAGGTGACGCACATCAACGTCGAGCGCGGGATTCACTACTTGACCAAAGGCAACGTACCGTACAAACCCTCCAAGAAGCCCAAAGTGACGTTTGACGTCTAAGCGACGAGTCGTTTTAATATCGTAAATAATAGAATGGTAGACTACAACAGAGATTAGGGCACTTAGGTCGAGGTCCGGGCCTTTTTGGCTCGCTTGACCATGTCGTCGTGCCGCGACCGGATCGCTCCAAGGACGGCGGCAAAGTTGCCGAGTCGCTCGCCCGTAAGCGCGTCTGGCGCCGGCTGCACGCCGACTTGGTCGCCAATGAGCTCGAGCGCGGCGCGGGTCAAGCGCACGGCCTCCTTGTCCGACTCGCCAATGCAGAGAAGCCCGACGACGCCGGCTGTCAGGCTGTCGGCCAAGACGAACGCGGCCCCAATGGATTTCTATGCGCCCACAGTTATAGACCCGAGAGGGAGGGTGCCGCAAATACCTGCAGGTCGAAGCTCACGCCGTGCACGCGGCACATGTTGAAGAAGACGGCGTACTGGAGCGTCGCCATGTTCGGATGGAAGATGTACTCGTGCGCAATGTAGGCGCGCTCAGGCCCCACGTTTGAACTGCGCGGACTCTCGCTCAAGATCTTTTCGACCGCCAACTGCGTCTCGGTCACCGGCAATTGCCCCGTCGCCGGCGAGGGATGCGGTGCGGGCTGCGGAAGGAAGCTGCGCCCTGTCGCTGCGTCCAGCGTCGCACACGACAAAAACGTGAAGAGCACGAACGACATGGCCGTCGGCGTGAGGCACGGCAAGAGCTGCAGCGCCCAGAGCCGCAAGTGCGGCGGCCCCGCCTTCCCGTTGACCGTCTTGACATCGAGAAACGCCACATAGTCGATGCTTGCGTAGCCAATGATGCCGCTCGCGTACATGGCTTGCGCAACCGCCAACGACGCTCCCTTTATGAGCGCACTAAGACGCAATAAGAAAGGCGGCAACGTACGCGGATCGCTGCATAAGGCACGGTCGTCGACGGGTACACGGCGCCGACGCTTTGGTGTTTGTTCTTGGCCTGCATCAACTGCTCCTGCGCCGACGTCAAGTGCACACCGCCGGACGGCTCGATGAAGACGTTGGCGCGGACGCGCGCGAGGACTTTGGGTGGGTACGCCTACACCGAGCGCCATCGGCAACCAATAACCAAAATGCTCGTACTTCAATGACGGCGCCGATGCGGTTGACCACGGGACGCATGTGCTGCCACGTGGGGTAGACCTAATGCAATGGCGTTGGCATCCTGTTCCAGGACGACGGGGATACGTCGGGAAAGCAAGGCGAAATGAGCCGGTGAAACTGCTCGCTGAGCTCGGCCACGATCGCCCGCACGATGCCTTCCTTGATGTTGGGCTGGCTGTAGTACTCGTCGTTCTTCATGGCGCGCTTCTCGGTGCGGACCTTATTGACGCACTCGAGCGCGTGCATGTCGATAGACGCCAAGCCCGTGTCGGACGGGTCCGCATCCAGCTACACCCGATACAAGTTTAGCGAAATGCCAGAAATGCAATGAAATCACCTTGATGAGCCACATGCCTTGGTGCAAGTTGGCGGCCGTGAGCTTGGCCAAGCTCAGAATCAGTTCGTCCTCGTCGTAAATGTCATGGGCGCCAAACGGAATGTTGACGTCGGCTTGAGTAAATAGCCGCTTGGCACCCGACTAGATCCCGCATGAGACACTGTCTGATGCCAATACAGCGTACACGTGTGCCGTAGAGCAGCGCGCGGTCCGGGTCCATGCCCAGTAGCGGCAGCTGCAGTCGGATCGCGAGCCGCTTGTCTTCGGGCCCCACGGTGCCCGCGACGATGTACGCCTCTTTCCCGCGGACGTAGCGCTTGATCTTCTTGAGGCAGTGCGGCGAGTAGAGGAGGATCGTCGCCAACGAAAAGTGCTCGGGGAAGCGCTCGGCGTTCTCCGGGTGCAGCATTCGGACGCGCGAGTGCGGGTCCGCGACGCCGCCGAGCTGCAGCAGTCGCATCATGTACTTTTGAATGTCAGCCGAGAGCTCGAACGGCGAAATGTAGATGACGTCGACGTTCGGATCTGCGATCGCGCAGAGACGCGCCATTTGCAAATTCTGGCGAATTGCAAAGTTGTCCATATTGAGCCGCGTGCGCTCTTCGGCCGAGAAGGACGGCACGTGCACGACGACCCGCCGCTGCATTTTGATCTATCAACTTATCAAGCAACCCTGGCAACAGGGACCCCAACCTTGTCCCAGTTGGCGTGAAACGCGGTCATTTGCGTCTCCCACGTGCGGGCGTCGGCCTCGCGAGCCAGTCGCAATTTGACTTGGATCTCTTTGACGCTCTTGTACGTCCGGTACACGCGCTGAATGTGCGACGCGTACGAGTGCCCGTGGTGTTGCCGCAGCCGGCGTCGCGTCAAGTGCATGCGGTACACCGACTGGAGGAGTATGGCCGCTGCGTGCCGGCTGTCTTCGCCCTTGAAGCGCTGGCCTGGCCGCGCCATAAAGGTTGTGACCTCGTCGACGTTGAGAACACACGTAAGTAGCTCCGATTTGGAGCGGGACACGGCGTCCATGGCTGCAATCTTGAGCAGCTTTTGCCCGTCAATATAGGCGAGCGGCACCGAGTAGTTGATGAGGAGCGTCTCGAGCTCGCGAATCGCCATCGAGACACTGCCCCAGAGGTCTTCCGTGATGCGCTTGAACGAGATGAATTCGGGCGTCTCGGCGAGCGTTTGGCCTTTCCGAATGATAAATTGATGTAAACTAGGCCCAAATCAATATACGAGTCGTGGCAGCAGCGGGGAGACCTGTAGGTGTCGAGGAGGTCGTTGTAGCCTCGAATCTTCTCGACGTTGTTGCGCAATTCCTACGCAAGTGTGACTCGGATGCAAGTAGACGAAGGACTTATACGTCAATCGTGTCGGTGGGCTCAATCGGGCCGTCGTCGGTCGTCGGGTCTTCGACGGGCACCACGTCGCCTTCGTCCTTTGCGCCTGGAAACGTGAGCTGGACCGTCGCAACCGCTGATTTTTTATTCCGAGCGACAGCTAGCCGCGTCAACGGCGTCGGGTCCGGCTCGGTCGGTGGCGGCGCCAAGTCGAGCTTGAGCGACGCAACATTGAAGCTCGACGAGTTCATGTAGGGCTGGGACTTGACGGGCTGTTCGGACCGGTCGTACAGCCGCAATTTGCTACGCACGTCCTTTATATATTCGGAAGCGGTGCTCATCAGCCGCACCTGTTTTGAATGATGCCGTCGCCGTGCGTAAAGGCGAGGGAGAGGTCTGCCGATGTCGGAATGAACCCGCGGTTGACGAGGTTGAGCACGCCGCGCTTGGCGTCGTCGTCTTCCAAGTCGGGCACGGGAGCCAGCGGGTCGATGCGGTTCACCTACGCGCGTCGGATTCGCTGGCTGCAACCAAAACTGTACTTTGGGAAGGAGTCGTTGGGGGCCCGTGACTTTCTTTTTGATCAAGCGACCGACTTGCATCGTTCGCCCAATGGGCCGCTTTCCTGGCGGGCGATCTCGTTCGACGGGCACGACGGGCTGGCCCAGTTGCTACATGACATGGCGCACGGATGAGAATATACGCGGACGACGATCTCGCACGCGCTACCTGTCGCAGCCTCTCGACGGGCGAGCTGCGCGTTCTGTGATCGTCCAGCGAGCCCTACACGTTGCTGAGATGCGTGCGAGCTGCAGCGATATAGACAAACGTCGCGTGCCATCGCGTCGGCGAGCTCGCGCTGCTTGGCCAATTTCGACGAGAACTTGGAGACAGACGGCTGGCCGCCGCCCGGCGCTTCGATGACCGGCAGCGTCTTCATCGTGTTGTTGACGACGCCGTTCAAGACGATCTACACAGCGTACGGCTGAGCTGCATGCGCCCAGATAGGCGGGTGACCTCGGCCTTGGAGCGCAGGTCCAGCTCAGCGCGCTCGAGGATCGCTTGCAGCGCATCGATGTCGATGTTGTTGCTCGTAAGGACCTGCTCGCGCATGTTGCGCAGCTCATCCTGCGCCTGTAGGAGGATCCGGCCGACGTCCTCGACATGGTACTGCTGGGCCAAGCGGTCCATGCCTGTGTCCCGACGCGGTGTAACCGGCACGAGGCCGGATATCGCGATCGAATAACCGGATGTTTTGTCGTCGGTCGCCCTGCGCTTGGCCAGCAAATATTCACTGTCACAATATATTGATTTTCACAGGTATTTACAATAGTGCTATATAATTTATGAAGCAGGAAGTGAATTCGAAAATGCTTAGTATCAATATAGAAAGGTATCGAGTGTCGAGACGCCAGCTGTGACGCAGCGCCCATTTTCCAACACCATGGCGCCGCCGATGCCACGCGGCCGGTCCTCGTGGCGGTTCAACATGAACACGATCATCATGCTGGGCATGTTCCTCGTCGTCTGCGTCCTCATCCGCGTCAACCTGAGCTTCGTCCACAACAGCAGCAGCCAGGCGGCGCTTGAGCCGCGGCTGCGCCAGGTCGACCGCGGCCTGCCGCAGGGCACGACCAAGCACGAGCGCCGCACCATCGTGCTCATCGCCAACTACCGCGACACGGCGCGCTGCGCAGAGACGCTCCAGTCCATGTACGCGCAGGCGTCGCAGCCCGACTTGCTCTCGGTGAGCATCTTTGACCAAATTTACGAAGAGCAGGACGAAGGCCGGTGCTACGACGCGTACTGCGACAAGGTCGGCGAGGCCAATTGCCGCCGGTCGCAGCTGCGCCGCAACGATACGATCAACGCGCTGCATGCGACGGGCCCGACGTTCGCGCGTTACCAAACGGAGAAGGGCATCGACCTCGCGATCGACACGTTCTCGCTCGCGATCGACTCGCACATTGTGTTTGTGCCGCACTGGGATAAGGACCTCATCGAGCAGTGGGACTCGCTCGAGAACGAGAAGGCGATCATCACTGTCTACCCGCGCTCGACCGACAACACGCCGCGCAACATGGACACGTCCCTCGACACGACCGCGATCCTCATGTGCACGGGCAAGATCGAGACCGAAGACGCCGACGCCATGATCTCGTACGACGCCGTCCAGCTCATTCCTGTGCCCGAGAAGCCCCGGCTCATGTCGCAGTTTGCGGGCGGCTTCAACTTTGGCACGGCGATCCAGGCGCTGGAGGTCCGGAACGACCCGTACACGCCGTACCTCTTTCACGGCGAAGAGTACTCGAAGGCCGCGCGGCTCTTCACGCACGGCTACGACATGTACGTGCCAAAGCGCCAGGTCGTGTACCATTGGTACGAGAAGCGCAATGTGGTCTGGGAGCGCGACTGGGGCGACCGGTACGTCATCCAGCAAAAGGCCAAGCGCCGCATCCGGACCGTCCTTGGCCTCTCGACGACCAGTGACGACTACGACAAGACCGACATTGACAAGTTTGGCCTCGGCACCAAGCGCACGTTTGCGCAGTTTCGCGCCTTCTCGGGGATCGACCCGACCGCGGCCCACTACAAGGACAACTACGCGCAGTTCAACAACTGCCGAGACCTCGAGTACGTCCCATACAACGACTAACTTGCTCGAGATGGTGCTATTCGATTGCTCTCTCGCTGTGACGAACTCTGCATCATCGATGGGTTATGTGTCGTTTCCTGCATGGAGCTATGGACCTGTCTGTGAAGTGCTACATCACCCACACACTTGACCAGACGACGACGAATGCAGAGTCGCTCGCAAGCGAGTTAGCTACAACACGTATTGAAATGGCGAGCGATGGCAGTCAAGAGGGATGGCGCCACGGTCGTGGATGGATCGAGGCGTACTGCTGGGAGCCAGGTCGCGCTGTCGAGCAACAAGGCGCGCGGAAGGTCTTCGTGGCCCACAATGCGACCAAGGGAGCACGGCCACGTCGCACTCTCTTCCAGAATCATGAGCGGTGACGAGACGTGCAGTCGGTCGGTCGAGGTCAGCGCGTGAGGCAACAAAAGCTCGGGCGTCGTTGCGTCCCAAAGAACGACGGCCGTGTCAATGGCACCAAAGGCATCCAGCAGCGGCAACGACGTTGAAAGGGGACGCTGTGCTTGGAACTGCGTATACACCTCGCGAAGTCGCGCTGCCTTGGCCGCGCCATCGATCGAGCCAGCTCGAAAGACGTGGTCGTTGCACAACAGGAGCGTGAGTGGTGTACGAAGCGTAAGTGCGACGATCTGAACTTGAGCGTGGCCCCGCTCCCACTGGTTGGGGGCGTACGCGACGGCTTGCTCCAGAGTGAACTGGGGGTAGAGCGCCGACCAGTCACTGCCATTGGAATGCGGGAGTGCAGTGAGCGGGTGTGGAAGCGCCTTGAAGCCAATGCAGGTCCCCGCGTCCACTTGTAGCAGCAGCAAGCTGGCGCTAGTACGGCTCGTCATTCTCGTACAATAAGAAATCACCACCGCATTTCTAGTCGCTCAATGGGCCAGAAAAGAATCCAGCGGCAGCGACAAGAGGGTTAGGGTTGCTAGAGCGCCTAGTGGTGCCCACCGCCGTCAGTGCAAGAACATACCATGTCGTCGGCCAATCGGCTTGTACCCTTGCGTCGCCTCCCGTCGAGATGGACCGCGGAGCCTGCTCATTTGCAGACTGGTGGGTTCAGTGGCGTGATTTTAGCCCGAGATCGGCTCGGCAAAGTCGGAAGTCCGTTTCAGCCGCCATGAGCACGAATCGGCTCGTCGCCAAGGAGACCGAGCAGCTATATGCAGCGGCGCTCGCCGGCGACACGGCCCGCGTGCAAGAGCTTTTATCGGAGAAGACGGCCGACGTCAACTTTCACCAGCGCAACCACGTACCAAGTCGATGCTTGCTGGCGATGGGCTCACGCCTCACGTAGTATGGCTCGACGCCAATGATTGCAGCCATCATTGGCGGCCACGTCGAGACTGTCCGCGCACTTCTGGATGGCGGCGCCGACGTTGCGGCGCTGCGCACACCCGTGCGCTGAGGCATGTCGACGTTCGTGCATCATGGCTGGCTCTGTAGGACGCCAATAGCCCGCTCCACGAAGCGTGCTTTCAACGCAACCCCGCGATCGTGCGCTTGCTCATCGAGCACAAGGACCAGTTCCAAGACGACCTCCACGACGCCAACGACAAGAACGCGCCGCGCTGGTCCATGGTCGACGCTGTCAACCAGTTTGGCAACGTGCCATTGCACGCAGCAGCCATGGCGGGCTCTGTCGAGTGCGTCGAAGCGCTTCTCGAGGCCGGCGCGCTCGTGGACGCAAGCAACAACGTACGGGCCGAGCATGTACAATGCGTGACGATGTTTCGTGTAGCAACACTCGACGCCGCTCCACCACGCGTGCTACTGTGGGTCACCCAACGAAAAGGTGGTCGAGCTGTTGGTGCGCGCCAAGGCGGATGTCAACCTCCCCGACAAGGTCGTCTTGACAACTCTCGTAGAAACGAGTCTCAGGATCTGCGTAGAACCACGCGACACCGCTCATCGTCGCCGCCAAGAAGAACCAAGTGGGTGCCATCTCCGTGCTCTTGGAGGCCGGCGCCGACCCGGGTGCCGTCGATGACGTAATCGAGTCATTTTCTACAAGCCAGTGATGCTAATCCGATGCTAGTCGGGGCGTAACGCGCACGCATCTGCGGTACTTCGCGGCAACCTGGAGTGCGCGGCTCTACTCAAGGACCTCGCTCCCATCGACCCGGACGTTCGCCCGCTGGACCCTGACGCCGTGCGCCGTCCGTCCCTGACAGCGTCCATGTACGCCGAGCACATGTACCATCACCAAGAGTGAGATTGTGCTTAAGCCGCGTCGTCGTCGTCGGCGAAGGCGAGCTTGACACCGCGGCTGCCCTTGCGTCTAATCGAACGAAACTTTGCACGTATGTTGATGCAGACGGCGCATACCTCGCGCCCATGGGAAGCGCCGCCTTGCGCTTGAGCGGGTTGGGCGCAGACGACGTCGAGCTCGTGATGGCTGGCGCCGTGGTGAAGCTGAGGGGTACCGAGGCGGTCGTCGGCTGCAGCGAGGCCGACCGTCGCATCCGACGAAGACGAGCATCCTAGTGGTCTCTTTTGTTGTGCAAGGAATAGCACAGCAGTCGTACCTCGGCGCTCTCGGTGCGAAGGCCATGCAGGTCGGCGAGCAGTGCATAGGCTGCTTCCGGTAGGACTTGCCCAGCGTCCAAGATGAATTGGCCTACGCAGCCCAGATAGCGTAACACTGCTGGGATGTTTATACCTCGGCGAAGCAAGGATGGGCCAAAGAGGTACGTGACGTTGACACAAGCGCTGCCATTGTCTTCGACACTCAAGCTCACATTCGCCGCCGACTCGAGCGCCGTCTACGCTTGTTGCTCCAGCTCAGCAACGTACCAAAGCAAGTACCTTGAAAGGCGCAGCAAACATGCCGAGATCGCCATTGACGCCCAGCTCTTGCATCTATTCCATGCGATGAGCCATGGCATCAACGCGCTTGCAACATGGGCTTGAAGCTCGGTCGCCAGAAGCTGCTTCTCAAAGCACTTGGTCGCGCCGTCGACGCCGACGCAGACCGTAAGCGTAATGGCTACCGGACTGCTCGTGGACGGCCGCAGCCAGACGAGCCATCGCAATGGCACGGATGTGCTAAACGAATAGGTATCGCGCTCGCCGAAGACGTGCGCAACGAACGCGTCCATCCTAAAATAGAGCGCACTTTGGACAAATCCTAATTTCACTGGCCTGTCGTCCTCGGGGTACGTCAGGATGGCCGTAATGGACGCGTCCAGCGGCACTAATGCCCGTAGGAACCTGCCACGTAATGATGATATTCGCGTCTCGTGCGCCCTCTTGGCGCTGCGTCTACAGCTTCCCAGGCCGAGGCCAAGGTCCGGCGCTTCTCGCCCACTTCAATTCGGCGTGCGCCATTTTTACCGACCACACAACCTCCCACACTTTATATACCAGGCACAGCTCGCGGACGACCCACATGCGGCACACCTTGCACCTCGCACCTCGCGCCTCGCGGTCAGTATCAAGCGTATGGGTGCTTTATGCACAGCAGCACGCGGGCGCTGGCCGTGGGCGGCAATGTGAATGCGCTGGGTATATTAATTGTGGGAGGTAGTTGTTCGAATGGAAATGGCATAGAAAAACCAAGTCGCCAGATTGCTGTCGGCAGTGAACGATTTGCGCTGAACCATGGTGCAGCATGCCGCCGCCTCGACTTCGACGCCCCGCGCGGGCATGTCGCCGGGCGACTTTATGTTTGGCATGGTGCTGGGCCAAGGCTCGTTCGCCAAGGTCTACCACGCGCAGTTCAAGCGCACGAGCGCCAACTTTGCCATCAAGGTCATGGACCAAGAGTTCATCAAGCGCCACAAGAAGGTGCCCTTTGTCGTCATGGAGCGCCAGGTCATGTCCAAGCTCGCGCACCCCAACATCGTCAAGTTCTATTGCAGCTTCAAGGTTCGCGATCGCTCGCCTTGCCTGCAAGCTCATGTTTGCTAGGACGACGACAGCTTGTACATGGTCATGGAACTCTGCCGTGGCGGCGAGCTCTTGCACTTTATCTGGTACCACTCCGACGACAACCATGGAGCTCACGTCTTGGGCGAGTAGCAAGGAGCGCGACCAGTACCGCAAGCAAGGCATCCAGGACCAAGCTTGCTCGGCGTCTGTCACGCAGTTTTACATGGCGCAGCTCGTGTGCGCGCTCGAGTACATGCACTCGAACGTACTACGCCATCGTCTCAGTCGGTTCTCACGCATCTTTTGAGCAGAATGTCATCCACCGCGATCTCAAACCCGACAACATCCTCCTCACGTACATCGCATGACGACCGTATCGACGCTCATGAATCACAATGCAATAGCGAGCAAGGGCAGCTCAAGGTGACCGACTTTGGCACAGCCACCGTACGTTCCTCTGTGCACCCGAGAAGCCACCGTCTCATGCTCGACCTCCTCTAGACGGGTGACAACCAAGATGAAAACAACAATTTTTGCGGCACGGCCGAGTACCTCTCGCCCGAGGTGCTCAATGACCTGCCCGCGTGCGTCGGCAGCGACCTCTGGGCGCTTGGCTGCATCATCTTCCAAGTACGAAACCCCTTTCTTAGTCAATGACAATATTCTCCACTTGTAGATGTTTGCGGGGCGCCCGCCATTCCGCGGCGAGAATGACTACTTTACGTTTCAAGACATTTTGACCCACGACAGCGACACAATGGAGTTCCCTGCAACATTCCCGGAACCTGCGCGGGACCTGGTGCGCAAGCTCCTCGTGCGCGACCTCAGTATGCGCCTGACCGAGTACGCGACGATCAAGGCGCACCCGTTCTTTGACGGCATCGAGTGGGAAGCAGTCGCTACGACCCGCAGCCCCGTGACACCGGACGTCGCGACGCTCCCGACACCTACGATCGTATATATAACTCCTTTTGGTCTATTGCAGCTGCACAACTGAACGGTGTAGGACGGCGCAGCCCCCAACTGGTCGATCGCCGGAGCCTTTACGGACATGGCGAGCCCGTTTGCCGAGTCGGACTTTCCGCTGCCCGTCGCAACACGCTCGTACGCTTTGGACAGTCTGTCGCAATGACAAGAGAGATGTGTGTAGCTCCAACCACAACAGCTCGCTGCGCAACAGTGCGACGACCGCTCACAGCGGTCTCCTCGACAACAACGAGTCGGTGCTCTTCCAGTCCGAAGTGAAATTGCACGCAGCCATGTTCATGAAGAAGCCGCGAGACCTTCTCTTCACGTCCAAAGGCCGCCTCATCCTCATCGACGCCAAGACCAACACGCACGACATCTTCCATTGGGACGTGCGCTACATGCGCGTCGTGCCCAAGGGCGACTCGACGTTTGAGATTCGCACGGTGCGACATGACAATGTTGTCTTCACTCTAATAGCCGTGTAGACGTCGTCGTCGTTCAAGATCACCGACCCGACGCATGGGTCCCACCACTGGGTGCAAGTGCTCACAGGCTTCACCAAGCGATAGAAGAAGAATGTTGCTGTTTGTGTATATCAATCAAAATCGGTTAAAACTTGGCGCCCGGCGTGTACGTGACGTGATGCGGCATCGTCACCCGCACAAAGTCTTTTTGGTTCATCGCCTTTTTGCCGCGCGAAATGTGCGCCATCGTCGTCGACGCGACGCCGTCCAAGTCCTCGTACGGGTTCTTATCGCGCGCCTTGCGTCCCTTCTTGCCGTGCTTCTTGAGCCTACACATACATCGATGCTTACTTCTGCGAAGAAGACGCCCATCTCAGTACCGCTTGGAGGCCGCCGTCTTGTTCTCAATGCCGACAGGGTCAAAGCCCGGCGCCTTGGTCGCGTCGTCGCCTTCCTCGTCCGAGAGCGGCTCGAGGAGCGCGACAGTGTCCTCGGACGCCGCAAACTTCTTGGCCAGCTCCATCACATCGAACGCCGGCTCGCGCGGCGACGTGCCAGGCGGTGGGTGGCAGTAGAGGAGCCGACCGATGACGTAATCGCGCAAGAGCACACGAGCGGCGCGGGACTGATCCGGACCGCCTTTGCCCGCGGTCGCAAAGCCACGGGCGCGCGCGTAGACATCGAGGAGCGTGTACACATCGACGGGATCCAAGTACTTGCCCGAGTTGGGGAACGGGATCTTGATACCATAGGTCGACTCGAAGACGAGGCGGGGAATGCGGCGCGCCACGAGCTCGCACGGGGCTATACCACAATCAGAACCGACTCCAAGTGCGATAAGATCACATACGAACGTGGTCGCGGAGCTGCGAGATGGGGAGGACGCCGCAGCAAAGCATTTCGGCCTTCGAGTTGACAAACGACGGGAAGACGAGACCCGGGCAATCGCAGAGCATGATCTTGTCCGAGAGGATCATCGTCTAGAAAGTTAAGGATTGAGCGTCGAGAGGAGGTATGGAGGACGAAGAACCTGAAAGTGCTTGGTCTTGCCGGGCGTCGCGCCAACGGCGACACGCTGCGTGTGGTGCGAGTAGTTGGACGCACCGAGGAGCGCGTTGATGGCCGAACTCTTGCCGACGTTGGGGAAGCCCACCATACCAAACTTGACGAGGCCCTTGTCGTCCGCACGGAGACCCACGCGCTGGACGACCTTGTCGGCGCGACCCGAGAGATACTCGAGGAGCTCTTCGCGGGTCAAGACGACACAGTCTTCGCGCTCGACAGGCGCAGTCTGCTTGGGCGCCTCGACCACAACCGGCGCCGGCTTCGTCTCTTCTTCGTCTTCGTCCTCATCGTCGCTGTCGTCGTCGTCTTCGAAGTCGCCTTCGTCGTCCGAGAGCGAAAAGTCCTTGCTGGCCTTGTACTCGGCGTCGAGCTTCTCCTGCGCTTCCTTGGCCGAGAAGAAGACAAAGTCAATCGCGTTGGCCTTGAAATAATCGGCCCAAATGACACTACGCAGGTTCACTATGAGTGCTTTTGCAAGAGACAGAAGGCGACGTACCGCTGTTCCGGTGTGAGGTAGTCGGACTTGTTGATGATGAGCATGCAGTCCTTGGCGCTGTCGACTTCGTTGACGTAGCGCTCGAGGTCGACCGAGCTAAAAGAAGTCATCTTGAGTTGTCGCCCGACAAAAAAGTGCTGACGTACCGGTAGAAGAGCGGGTTGCGCGCATCGACGATCTGGACGACAATGTCACTGCGCTCAATGACGCGCCAGAGCTGGCGCCACACTTCGAGGTTCTTCTCGAACGGCGTCACGTCACGCTCCTCGGAGGCCGCCTCGAGCCTACAAACACGCTATGTCAGGATGCGACAGCGCCACTAATTAAGTACATGGCAATGTCGCGACGCCAGTTCAAGAACGACTCGCGCTCGCGCATGTTGAGCTCCGCGGCCGTCGTCTTCGCGTCCCAGCTCGGGCGGCGCGGGATCTTCATCTCGGAAAAGTCCATCTCGGGCACCTTGTCCAAGTCCCTAATACAATATGCGTGAGTCGCTGCGAGCGACGACTGCAGACGCGTACACTTTGGCAAAAGTCGCAAGACCGTTGGCTTCGAGGACCATGACGCGCTCCTTCTCGGCGACGAACTCGCGGTTGGCCATCGTGGCGTTGGCCAAGAAATCGTCCTACGCAGCGTGAGCGGATCGTGCCATGCAGCAGCCACGCACGTACCAGCGACGAGCCTTCGAGGTACGACGCGAGAGCCACCGTCGAGTCCCCGCCGTCCGTGGCAGACACGTGCTTGCCGGCGCTACAGGAGATGGATGAGATGCATGCGTAGAGAGCAAGCAGATTGTCTACCTCGACTGGAGCTCTTTGGCCTTCTTGACGTTCGTCTTCATGAGCGCCTTGCCCAAACTTGTCCCGGCCTTCTTGCTGCGACCCATGGTGTAGCTCGAATTAGATTGCTTTCTGCTTGAACTGCTTCCGCGACCAATGCCATGAATTCCGGATAACGTTCCGGATATTGTGTGTCAAAATGGCCGTCTTGGGCAAGAGTGTTGGTGCTGCAAGCGCAACGAACGTTCCATTGCTTAACGCGCGACGAGGGGAACCGGTTGATGCGCGACGGCTCGAATACATTAGCAGGACCTTCAAGACACACTCGTCAATGGCTCGCAGAATGGGCGATTTGGCTTGGGCCCTAGGTGCACAAATACACTGCTCAGTGTGGCATGAAACTCAGATCTTACCATCTCAAGCGTTGAATTGCTCGAGCACTTGGTTGAAACGACACATTCCTCCAACACTGCACAGCTCGAAGCCCAAGCGACAACGTCTCATCTTTATGTTTGTTTGCATATATCTGTAAACGGAATCGAATGTAGTTTCATGTGCAGGCGAAGGCTATTGCTACTCGGCCACCTCTTGGAGAAGGGCGAGAACATCCTGGCGAACGGCCTCGGCGCAGTCGATCTGAGGGTAGTGCTTGGCGTTCTTGTACATTGAGATGCGCTTCCACGAGCTCTGGACCGTGTCGTAAATGAACTGGGCTTCGGCGGCCGGCGATGCAAAGTCGGGGTCCAAAGATCCCATGCCGATCACGAGCGGGAGATTGAAGCTGGACATGGCGTTGCCAGCGTTGGCCTTGGACGCTTGAATAAGCTTCACGAGCGCATTGAGACGACCCGGCTGGTTCAAATTGGCTCCCAAAAAGGCCTTGTAGTCGTCAAAGTCGGCTGGAGGTGTCTGAAAGAGGCTCTTCCAGTAGGTCGTCCACATGCTTGCGCCGTACAGTCGAGGAAACATGGCCGGCGCAATCATCTTGAACAGCTTCGGGCCGCACCCTGGCGGGTCCCGCGCGAATGGTCCCAAAATGACGACACCTGCGAGCTTGCTTGCCACGGGGGACGAGGCCAAGAGCATCGTGCACGCTGCCGTAAAGCTGTTGGCGACGACGACGACTTTGGTTTCGGGAAGGCGCCGGAGAAAAGCAACCATGTCGGCCGTCACGTCTTCGACCGTGTAGGACGCAAAGTTGGCCGACGAGTCGCCGGACCCGCGCAAATC
The DNA here is from genome assembly GCF_000281045.1 of Saprolegnia diclina VS20. Lineage (NCBI taxonomy): Eukaryota > Oomycota > Saprolegniomycetes > Saprolegniales > Saprolegniaceae > Saprolegnia > Saprolegnia diclina. The sequence continues at coordinate 187,515 of NW_008246071.1, forward strand.
GATCGTGTAGACCGTGTAGCCGTCGGCCACGAGCAGCGGGGCGACGACGCGGTAGCTGTGACG